>NW_003307601.1:678205-801655 GCF_000143455.1 Volvox carteri f. nagariensis | reverse complement strand
CGGGGGAGAGGGGGAAGGGCGTAGCTTCTCACTCGCTATCTATATATCTCTCTTTCTCTCTTTCTCTCTCACCCACCCACCCACACTCTCACCCACACACACACCCGCATTCACACGACGCGCGCGCACGCATCTGGTTAGGTGCAAAGTTAGGGAGAGGAGGGGTGAAACCCCCACAAGGTGATGCCGGATGTGGGGTTTGCAGGCCCTTGCGAGGGGGTGGGTTTTGCTCTGAAAGGAAACCTTCCAGACAGCGCTAACATACATTCATACATACATACGCACATGCACACCTCCGTCCAGGCACCTCCGCGAGCACCCCGAGCTGCTTGGCGAGCTAGCCACAACCACTCTGGAGCAATTGGGCTGGGTACCAACAACAACAGCAACAACGACAACATCATCATTGTCGACACCGGGGGAGGCGGGCGGGGCAGCAGCACCAGCAGCAGCACCACCACCACCACCACCACCAGCAGCAGGAGGGGGTGCAGCTCTTGGCGCACCGCGGTCACTGTTGACGGTGGAAGCATCGCTGCCCGCCATTCTGGCGTACGAGCGGATGGCGCGTGCGGGCGTCAGCGGTGCGGCCGTGGTGGCGGACTCGGAGGCAGCCCTGGCGACCAGCGGTGGCGGTGGTGGTGGTGGCGGCAGCATGATAGCCAACCTATCCATGAGCGATCTGCGGTAGGATCTGTGGGGAATCCGTGGTTTTGTGCTTTGCGGTTCTGGATTCTGGATTTGAAATCTGGGTCGTGAAACTTTGAAACTTTTGAAAACTCGGTTTCGAATTTTGGTTTTCTGTTTATTATTCATGTTGCATGTTTTTTGTGTCACATGGTGTTCAAGGTATTCGTGCTCGCGCTCTCTTCATAATCGAATGGAACGAGGCTCCAGATTGAACCATTGCATGATGTGATGGATGTATAAAGATGGACATGAGCCGATCGCACGCCCTTTTCAGGCTGCTAACCTGCTAAGGTAAAGTTTGGAAGTTTAGTTTAACGTGTGGTTGAAGGGGGATGATAAAGAATTGGATGCTGTTAACGACCTGGCTCCGCAACCATATCGCACAACTGGTTGCAATTTTCGTTTACCTTGATTATGAATTATTTATTATGTTACAATTTGCTTCCCTTCTTTCGGATGCCGTTTTTCTTTCTTTTGACCGACTGTTCAGGAACATCCAGTCTCATCATTTGGGTATCTTAGCGCTACCGGTCGGGGAGTTCCTGGCGCTGCTGCACCACACGTCCTACCTAGGGTACAGCCAGAGGACGAGCACGCAGGCGGCACACCCCTTCTTCGCGTCGGGGCCGCCATCCGTACAACCGCCGACACCGTTGGCGGCGGCGAAGGCCGCGGAGGCGGCGGAGGCCGACAACGCCGGCGAATCTGAGTGGGTGGCCGCAATGGGCATTCGAATGATCACCTGCGCACCGGATACGACCTTGCTCAAAGTAGGTGGTTGAGGTTGACCGTTGGGTGGTTGCAGTGGTTGGTGGCAGTGGGGGTTCGAGGACCCGTATATCAAAAGAGATCACAAGAATGTGCTTTACGTAGGTTAGGCACTACTGGTAACACACACCCACACACCGAAGCCCCCGGAGGTTCGGGGATCGAGACCTGTCAGGGTCGAAAATTCTTCCCATGGCGGAAAGTAAGAGTGCCCCCAGTCGATGGACGGTGGTGACCTGGGATAAAGTAGACCTGCGAGCTGACCAGAAATGGAGTTGAGCCGCCGTTGATCCGGCAGATTCCGGTGGTGGGTGCTGAACCTGAGCGATCCACTGAGAAGTCGGCTAGGGTAACTAAATGAGGGTCCTCCGAAATACCGGGGAAGGCAGGGTTTCGCCAGGTAGCGGCCATACATACATACATACATACATACATACATACATACATACATACATACATACATACATACATACATACATACATACATACATACATACATACATACATACATACATACATACATACATACATACATACATACATACATACATACATACATGCGAACCAGAACACTATCGTTGGGACGCATCCGCGGCCACCTAGAGGACCTTGAACCCCTGGGAACTAGCGCTCGCCATTCATCCCACACGCGCACCCCCCCACGGCACCAACCGAAAGCCCGAGCCCTCGCTTCGGCGGGCACACGCACCGTACCATGCCGGCGGTTGTTACGGTTACTACAGTTGTTACGGTTGGTACACCGGAGGCGGTTGTTTCCTTGGTGAGTTGACTTTTTCGCGGGCAGTCGCCACACACACACACACACACACACACACACACACACACACCAACCCTGCGGCGAACCCCCCATGTCCCCGCCCGTGCCGTCCTCGGCCTCTCCCTTCTTCCCCCGCAGGTTCTGGCTCTGCTGTCCGATAACAAGATTCACCGTGTCTATGTGGGAGTTCCGAACAGCAGCCAGGGGCCGCTGGTGAAACCGCTGGCCGTCATCACTCCCACGGACATCCTGCGCCTGCTGGCCTGGCAGGGGACAGTACGGCAGTAGGGTAGGAGGCAGTACGGCAGTGGGGAGGGAGTGAGGGGAAGTGATAGGCAATCACGGGGGGCTAGTAAAAGGACAGGGGGAGTGCAAGGGGGGATTGGGACGGAGACGCGGCGGATGAGGGAGGGGAGGGGGCCGCAAACCCGCAGATGTGTGTGCTGTGTGCGTGTCTCCAGGTGGCACGTCTTGAGGGTACGGAAGAGCGACACGTACTGCAGCTCGCACGGTGTGTTTTCTGATGCAGATGATGTTGTGTGTTTTCCCCGTTGGGAACCTTTCTTCTCTTTTTCCCCCGACCCCGATCCCGGGGCGTCATTGGTTGGGTGGACCTCCCATATGCGTGTGTGTCTGTATGTCTGATGTGTGTCGGTTGATGTGTCTGGTGGTGATGTGTGTGGTGGTGTGTATTTGACGATAATAAGCGGGAGAAGGTGGCGGATGGCACAGGTAGGCGGTTGGGTGCCATGCAAACTGATGAAAGCACACGCGCAACCCGAAAGATGTGACCTGGAAGGACTTCCTCACCAAAGATCAGAAGCGCTCTCTGTGCGCTGTGCTAACCCTGATGGACACGCCGCCCACCGATCCGCAGCGGTATGTCCGGGGATTGGTGGAAAGAGCAATTGGCAGCTGGAAGGGGAGGTAAAAGGGGGAAGGGGAGAGGGGAGTCGTGGCTTTCGTGAGAGAGTGGCTACCGGCCTCCAGGGATGGGCCTACCCTACCAGGACGACATGATCTCAGCAGGAGCCAGCGGTCCACGAAAAGCTGGCAGCGTGGGGGTTTACCACTGCGGTTATCGTATCGTCCAACGGTGGTCAAGTAGGGAATGTCGGCTAGCTACTGTAGATTGACTTTTACCCCAAAGCTGATTGTGGCTGGCGTTGCGCGTCTCTTCCAACGGTTGGCTCGAACGGACGGACGGCTTGTGCAGCCGGCACTATTGTACCCCGCTACCTCCTTCCTCACCCAAATCACACTTTCTGCTAACTCAAAGAGCTCACTGCCCGGTTTTCCCATGTAATGGGTATGGGGAATCGCAAGAGGTGAGATAGATGACCCTTGATGCAATAGCGAGGCGTTTTTAAGTCGCCAGCCTTCAACAGGTCGGTTGAGGAGGAAGGGGGGGCTGGTTAATGTTTAAAGCAGCGACGAAGCCGTTGCTGGGAATGTCGCGTGCGATGTGCGTATTGAATGAGGAATTATCGGCAACCGGTCGCCCCCAAGATGTGTTCTTCTCCTCTACCTACTTAGCATTTCGGTCTTTCTGTTCAATAGCCCGGCACCCACACCTGCTCCATGTATCGGGTGCCTAGCAGCGGCGAGCTCAGTCAAAGCGATAGATAGTCCATACCATGCATGCTTATTAACATCAGGCCACATTCTGTCGCATACATTCTGTCTTTCATCCTTCAGCTAATTAATACTTCCTTGCAGATAAGCAAGCTTTCTTTTAACTCGCTTCCGTCATCCGATCCCCCACCCGACGACTGCAGACAAGGATACCGCCAAGAACTAACGTACTCTTCCATCGTACGCCACGCCGTACTGGCCGGGATGGCCAGCGAGAGAGACGCATTAGGATTTGAATCATCTGGGATCTGGCTCCCGGCACCGTATGGGTTATGACCATGGGCGCTTCCTATCACATTCCATCCAATCCAACCACCTGCCAAAACTGCTCCTCGAAGAACCACTTCCCAGCTATAGGCAGCAGCCGCGGCGCTGCCGCCCATACCCAGGCAACAAACACTGCTGAATCAGAGCGCACTTTCCTCCTTCCTTCCACCACAACACGACGTGTATATAACACAGATATCTGTTGCACTGGCGTACTTCGTTTTTTTATTGACCGAGACAGCGGTGCGCCCTCTTGACTGTTAGAGCCTAGGCTCAGCCACCGCATGGCCTGTGTCGTTATGTCGGTTAAGGGGGTCGGCTTGCCCAGCGTTACGGTCCAGCGTTACGCGCCGCTTACGCGCAAACGTGAGCCAGTAAGGGGGGTTGGTCATGGGTTCGTCGTCATGGACGCCGTCTGGCAGGTCACCCTTCAAGGCATCTTATAATACGGGTGGCAAATCCAACCGAAGTGCCGTGTGCAACGGTGCATACTTCTTGAACTACCTTGGGCTGTGCACTTGGCAGAGGAGGGCAGCCCCATGCCTTGTACGGTATATCCCTTCGTACGGTTCAACGAGTGTTATTACGGGGTTGTTCTTGCGTGGGGGGGGGGAGGCGCATCCAGAACGGCACAGGAGACATACATTGAAAGAGCGGCGCAGCAGCAGCAGCAGTAGCAGTAGCAAGGCACAAAAAGTCCCTAAGACATGCTATAGACAATAAATACACGCGGTCGGGTGAGAGAACAAAAAACCGGTCTATGTATTCCCGGGCTCCTATCGGGTTTTGTGGCGCCAGGAAAACCCTCCACATCAGCCACTAGCCTGCCGGGTGGGCGAACGTTGGTTTAAAGCCACCCGGGCTGATGGGGGTTACCGGAACACCACGCGATCACAGCCGCACCGTGTAACGCCGCCGCCGCAGCAGCAGCAGCTGGGCAGTAGCAACAGCGGCAGCAGCAGATGCGATACTATTCTAGGATGGCAACACGAGAGCACCTAGAGCGTCCCGGGGTACGGGCCCGGGGTACGGTGCGGTCGGGCTTCAAGGACACGAAATTCAAGCAAGACACCACAGCAAGCTGCTAAATTTCCAGCTAAACCGTCTCCCGCAAGGAGTATGCGCACACTTCGCAAATCGACCGACGCCCCGGAAAATGTGCATGAGCGCGCCGCCACAGAGCGTCCCGCCCCCCGCCAACAAGCACACAAGATGGTTGAAAGGTTTTATCAGTTTGTGCGCTCTCCCCCGAATCCCAACTGTCGTTTTTTTCACGGCGAAGACAAAAACTATTACAAAACAGACAACACCACTGAAACGCCGTTCTCACCAACCATTAAAAGTGCGCGAAGCGAACCGCTACAGGAATTTAGGCGCGGTGTCCGGTGGCCGTACCCCACCGACTCCACGCCGTACACCTTCCTTTCCTAGGACCGGGACCGTGCAGGGCCCTCGGGGACCTACACAACCATGTTACGACACCGCCAATATCATCTTAAAAGGGTGATATGCAGTAGGCAACGGAACAAAAGGTCCAACAACAGGTACATGCTGTGGAGTGGCGTACCGAAGATTTCTTGGGGACCCAAGAGGGCAACAAGGGTCCCCTCCATTTTGTCACACGTCTCTTGCGGACCCCAGTGTCGCAGGGGCAGGGCGGCGCGCGCCGACGAGCGCCGTGATTTTTGTTGAGCCAAAGATAATAGGGTTTCGAGAATTACGATACGCAGGAGGGGGAGCGGCCCTTGTTCTATATCTCTCTCTCTCTTTCTTTCTTTCCGGGTTTCTCACATTCATATGCCGCTGCAAGCGCCCACTATCCCGCACATGCGCGCACATGCGCCGCGACGATGAAGCCGACCCGCGCTGTGATTCGCGGGGGGGGGGGGGTCCCCGGGAGGACGGCTTGCGACGCATTACTGTGCTAACAGCTAAAAACAAACGCAACCAAACACATCTACTACAACAGCAAATCGAAAGGGCGAAAAGGGCGCCGCGGCAGAGCGGGATGATACTCGACACGCCCCCCACACGGTAAAAAACTTCAAACGCAGCAGTGTAGTGTGGTTTTCCTACTGACTTGAGTGAAGCTCTTGCACCGTCCTGCACCACCAAGAACGCACTGTTAGCAGCCCGAATCAGTCCCATGACCCCCTTTTTCCTCACTCTATAGCACCCAACCCCTCCCGATGCCCTGCGATGAACAACATAATCCTGCGACTTGCAGATGCGTCCCTTTCGTCAAGTTGACTTGGGCAACAGAAGGTCTCCCTCTTCCTCTCCCAAGACGCCGCAGCCATCGGAAGCCCCTGGCCACCTGAAGAGTCCTCACAAGGGAGATAAGGCCCCGCGGCGAGAGGGCTCGGGCTGCACCGTTTCCGGTAACAACAAACAACTTAATCACGCTTAGCACGTCACGTGTCATGTGAGGGGGGAATGCAAGAGACGCACTCCGTACGACGCGCAAAACACACACGCACACGCACATACACACACAGGCAACATGCGACATGCCCCCCAAGACCCCGGCAACATGAGGACTGTGGCCCGTGTTCTACGCAGGTTAGTCACATGAGTCACCCGTCGATGCCTTTCACCCGTTTCACCACGTTTACTAGGCCAACTCCCTTCCCATGTGGCACATCCTTACAGACAGCGCTTTAGGGCCCTTCACATCCTTTTGACATTCATTCAACCCCACGAACCGGGGGCCAGGAGGGAGGACTTAGGGTTTGTTAACGATCCCTCGCACACGCACGTCGTCCAGGAGCACCAGGCGTCCCACACAACGAACGCCATCAGGGCAGCCATCAGGGGGAAGGATGGGTCATCAATTTCAATTTCCACTTCCACTTCCAACACCAACCGCCCTACCTCTCGGGCACCTTCGAGGGATCACCCGCGACACGATTACACAGGATCGCAGTGTTCACGTTTTTGGAAGCTTCATTGACCATAAGACCGGGACAGCGGACTCAACTCGCGCCTCAGCGACTGTGGCTGCGACGGCTCCGCGCATCTGCCGGTCTGCGTGAAGTGCATCTTTGGCTGTACATGTGTGTCCTGCACATGACCCCGCCCACCGCCGCGCACCACCAACTCAGTCAGGAAAGGTGAAAGCAATCCGGTCTTTCAAACAATCGTTGGTGGACGTGGCTAGCGGACACGGCTTCATAACCAAAACAAAGGCTAAGCCAAGCCTTGCATCGGGTTTGCACGTCCCCACTAGTAATAATCCTCAATGACACATACATACATACACGCAGATATACATACAGATAACACACCGGCAGCATCAAAAAAGATCCGTTTCCAGCCAACCCCCTCGGCAGGCTCTCCTATCGCACCGTGTGAGACTCCGTTCATAAAAAAAACAGCAACGCAGGAAAACCGCATCCACTTCAACCCTCCGTACGATGCAATACACGCCGCGGGGCCCCCTCAAACAAAAAAACACCGACACGTTGCGGCGATGCAGACTACAGAGCGAAGGTGCAGCAAGTGGCAAAAACACCGAAACAAGCAGAAGCGGGGCGAGACGGATAAACTCCTTGGGGCGATGCATGTCCAACCGTGGCCACATGTCGTACCTCACGCCGCTGCCACAGCGCAGGCATTTCGTCACACGAGCGGTTCCCCACAATCGGCGGTTTTCCCTTGAAAATCCCTGCTAGACTACTCGGAGGACCTCGCCGTCCGTCCGCTAGAGCTGCCGCGCCCCTGGGCTGGCCCCGTGGCAGGACGGGGCTTCTGCTGGCTGAACGACAACAGCGCCCTTGCCACGTCGCAAATGGACAGATCCGCGGCCACGGCTTCATCATCGACGTGAAGCCCCTGTTTCTGGTCTTCAGACTTGATTTGTTGCTGCTGCTGCTGCTGCCGCTGTTGCTGCTTCTGTTCAGGCCGTCGCCGCCGATGTTGCTGGTGCTCCTGGTGTTCTTCTGCTTCCTGCTTGTTGTTCGGCTTCACCTGCTGTTGCTGCCGCTGCTGCGGCAGCTCCGGGTGCTGTTGCTGCTGCTGCGGCTCATCATCTTCCACATCGTCGACATCCTCTCGTGGCTGCCTCTGAGGACGGCGGCGCGGGGGCTTCCGGTCCAAAGCGCCGCCGCCCTCGGCTAATCCTCCTCCTCCTCCTCCTCCGTGCAATGCCGCTACGTCCCAACGGCGCTCCGCAGCACTCCCAGGCATGCTGACTCTGTCGGCAGCAGCTCCCAAGCCCCGAGGTCCAGCCCCGCGCAAGGCCCCTAGGGCAGCAGCCCCGGGCGCGGCTCCGAAACCACTCGCTGCGGCGGCAAAACCATTCACCATGCCGCCGCCGACGTTGCCGTCCGCAGCCCAGGCTGCCTGCAGCGCAAAGTCATGCTGATCAAGCGGGTTGCCGTACAGATTCCCAATGGGGTTGCCTCTGATACCCCCGAAGAAGGGCAATGGGGGCCACGCTACCGGGCCGCTTGGCAGGCCTTGGGCATGCGGATTGTCGAGGCCGCCCGCCAGCCGCGACACGCTGCCGCCGCCGCCATCCTTCAGCCTCTGCCCTCCCCATGGGGCATCTGCGTCTTCAGAGGGTTCGGCTCTGCGCTTTGCACCGGTGCGCCTGCGGGCTTCGGCGCCGTGCGGCGGCACTACTGCCGGCGCAGGCCGCCCTTGGAGCTTGCCATCGGCGGAGGGAGCCTCGTCCGAGGCTCTCAGGTCGACCGCGGTCAATGTATCGGCACTCGAAGGACCTACGGTGGCATTGATGTGGAACACCAAAGGGAAGGGAGGCAAACCCAAATCCAAAGATACTAAATTTTAGAGAACGCTGCACGCACTCTTTAGCGCAGAAAGTGGGAAGCAAACTTAGAGCAAGCCAAGCCTAGAAATTTCGATTTTTTTGCAAAAAAAGGTTCCTCCCGCGCCCTCCCTCCGCCCACACTCCTACATTTTGCGGAGTTGGCGGCGCCTCCGCACACACGCCCGCTTGCCTTCCCCCCAGGACGCCTTTTTTTCCCCAAAACTCCTCGACGCGTGCGCACACGTTCACCTCGGCTTTGCGAGTCCCCGCTTGTTCGCATGGTCCTCCCGTATGGAAATCCCCACGTTCCCCACGCTCGCATCAACTTGCGAGATGCCTTCACAAATACACGCGTGTCAAACGGCTCCCCCTAGACCTCGCTGGTTTCGGAAACACACACGCGACGCAGCCGACTTTCCCTTCCAACACATGCCCACAAGAAAGGAGCCAAGGAAACCATTTCCAAAAACCAGCTGCCTTAACACTACCACCACCACCGCACAACCAGCGCACCAACACCCGCGCACCCGTCGCAACGCCTGGATCTTCCGCTTCCATGCTGTCCTGAGGTGCTGCTCCTCCCCAGGGCCCCAATCCTGCGGGGTGCAGCCCAGCCATCCGTCCAGCCACCGCCGCTGCCTCCGCCGCGGCAGCCCGCGTCGCCGCCGCGGCCGCATGCGCACCCAATAGGCGCTCAACGGCCCCGTTGCCGCCGCCTCCCAGGAGAGCACCCATCTGCTCCAGGGAGGGAGGCAGGTACTGCGGCGGAACCATGGCATAGGGATCGAACCCGGGTACGGCAGCGGAGGCGGCCAGGGCTGCCATGACGGCGGGCCCCAGGCAGGTGATCGCGCCGCCGGGGGCCGGCATCGGCGGAAGCGGCGCTCCACGATCACCGAAATAGTCCTCACAGGAAGTTGTGGAGGCGGCAGCTGCAGCTGCGGCGGAGGACCCCTGCGCAGGCGCGTAAGCACGCCGACCAGTTGCCTGGGGGCCCCGGCGGTGCGCAAGTGGAGAGCAACACATCAGAGGTGTCAAAATACGTGTGCCGAACAATTTTGTGACACAGGTCGTGCGGTCAGGACATCGTTTGAATTTATGCAAGGACATGTAGGCATTTTCTATATGCACATATTTGAGGCACGAAGGCACTGGATACCTAGGCAGTGCCGACGGCTTCCCTGTTCCGGGAGGCCAGCGCAATGCGCAAACAATCGACCGACAAGTGGGGGCGTATTGGGCCTCTTGGCCCTTCCAGGCCTCCCTAAGCAAGCGCAACATGGCTTAGTTACCGGGGAAGATGATATGGCCCAAGGCAAAGTATAAAGCAAATGCGCGGCAAAGCGCGGAGGACGCTCTTGCTCCGGAACTTTACAGATCACAAGGCTCGGGATAGGCGGAACAAATACAAACCAGTCCTTACGTTGTGCGCCGCGCTGCCGCGCGGTGCATCACGTTGTACGCCGCGGGAGCCCCCGCTGCGCGCCTCCGTGAATCGCCATCCGCTGCTGGCGCCGCTGGTGTCGCCAGCGACCCCCCCCAAGGCTGCAGCTGCTGCCGCCCCGCCGCCCTGCTGCATTTGTAGGGCAAAATAATGGCGCATCAGCGCAAGGCGATGCACCTCGTCAGCCTCCAGGCTTGCCTGCGCCTGGGCCAAAGCCATTGCCTGCATCTGTGCCTGCGCCAGCGCTTGCGCCAGGCCTGCAGGCCGCCTCGGCGACATCCATGCCCCGGAGCCAGCAGCAGCAGCAGCAGCAGCGTCCTGCAGGCCGCCCAGCTGCCCACGCTCCATAGCGGATTGAAACATTAGCAAGGTCTGCAGCCGCGCCAGCTCTTCCGCACCAGCACCGACGCCGGCTCCGCTCAGATCAAGCCCCATGCCCTCGTCCATGGCCATTCGCGGTTCACCTCCCCCCCCTGCTCCCACAAAACGGCGTCGAGCCTCTCCTCCCTCCCCTGCCTCGCCCCGGGCGGAAGGCGTGCTGCCGCTGGTTGCCCGGCCACCGGTCCGCTCCTGCCATGATCGCTCCTGCTGCTGCAGCTGCTGTTGTCGCTGTTGCTGCTGCCGCAGCATTAAGTGCTGTAGGGAAACGCCGTGTGGCTCCAGAGCTGCGGCGGCCGCAGTGGCAAAATCCAACGCAGCGTCGTCGACGCAGCGAGCAGCAGCAGGGTCCAGGAGGCCCCGCCCCGGGCCTCCTTGCGGCCAGTGGAGTCCCAGGCGCTGAGCACGCAGCTGTTCTGCCGGGGAGCCGGGGACTGCGGCACCGGCACCATTGTTGTCCATCATCTTTGCGTCAGGTCGACGCGCCCGTGGCGGCAGCTCGCAGCCGGCTGCTGCACGGCTGCGCTGCGGTGGCGGCGGCAGCGCACTGAGGCCCAGGGCTCCTTGGGGGCTGCCCTCCTGCCCGCCGAGATCGTGGGCCCCGCCTTTCTGCGCTCGGGAGCTGAGGCGTAGCGCCGGGTTGTGAAGTGGTGATGTAGGGTCGGAAGTCAGGCTGGCGGCATCGGCGCCCTCCGAGGAACCTGCCAGTGTGTATCGGTGGGCGTGCGAATGGGCGACAAACGAGTGATTAGGACAGATGGCAAGGCGGGAAATGAATGGTTAGATGAACGTTCGCGTTGAGGAGAGCTACGGCCATAATATACAGGACAGAGTTGATAAGTCGCGTAGGGCGAGAAAGTGTTCAGGAGTATCAGAAGGAGAGGAAATGTTGGGCAAAAGAGGAATCTGTGCGCACTCGTGGGTGAGTGGGCAGGGGCCCCTGCAGGCGACGCGCTGCTTCGCCACGTGCGCCGGCAGCGGAGGGGAGGGGATAACTGCCGTTACCTGTGGGACATGGCTTCGGGAGAGCCTTCTTGGCAAGGTATGTCGCCTCGGCGCTGTCGGCAAATTGCGGCTCCTGGTGCGGAGAACCGTCTCCAGCCGGCTCTTCTTCGTCCTGGTCGGAACTCGGCAACGGCCGTGCCCTGCCATGGCCGACCATATCTGACATGCAGGCATCAGTTCCTGCATCTTCGTTGCTCTTGGTCAACTTGACTGCAGAGCGAAACGCCTCCAACCTCGCCGCAGTGCTATCACCGCGCTCTTGCACCTCGCGCGCATACGCGCGCAGCAGCGAACGCGATTTGAGTTTCTTCGAACGCAACGTACTGTGCCAAATGTTCTGCAGGCAGGGCGATAGAGTTCACGGTGACGAACAAAACCGTCAGGTTTTTCCCCACTTCAGAACACCTTGGAGGGATGCGCCAACTTCGCAAAGCTGGACTCGCTCAAAAAATGGATAGTATACAGCAAAGATGAAATGCTTTACGTATGTCGCCTCCCAAGACTGCACACTGGCAAAGCGCTGATGATGCCTTAAGAAAATGGAGGCGGCTCAACAAATTGCGAATAGTCTCAACACCACTTCCTATGTTACGGTACACAATTCGTAAAGGCTCTCTGGCGAAATCAGGAAGTGGCAACTGACCTTGACCTCTGAGGCGCTCCGCCCAGGCAAATGCTCCGCAATTGCGGACCAGGAATTGCCTCGTATAGAATGCTGCCGCGCTAAGATTGCCTCCTCCAGCCGGCTCCAAACTGGCCGTCGCCTGCGCCTTCGTTGTAAATTTCCTCCTTCACAGGTGCCACGGCCGGCCCCTGAGCCCCGACCAACAGCTGGCCCATCAGAGTAATCACTACTCTCTCCTGGCGCAGAGCAAGCTTCCTGGGGCTCCCAACGTCCGTCCTCTTGACCCAAGCCCACCTGCTCCCCAAATTCTTCGCCCATGGTATGGCAGCTTAGCACAGGACGAACGGTGCTATATAATCAGGTTCAAGTGGCGCCAGGAAAGTTGGCACAATTCAAGCACGATTTCCGTGATCCTTATGATATGCAGTAACCCATGGTTCAAAATTAGAAAACCGGCTACTATTCCACACTGATGCTTTAGGGTATCGAAGCTTGTACACCCCAATGAAACCACATGGTTTCTAACTGACCGCGTACTGCACCTTGCCGTAACAGGTCACGGTGCTCACCAGCCAGCCCTTTTTTATTTTACATCTCCATGTACCCGTATTACTGTTAGATGTACTTTTCTGTAGCCTCCAAGCATCAGATTAGCAACAAGTGTCTGCGGACGTACATGACTTCGGGCTACTCCTGCTAAAGCTCTAAAATCCACACGCTGTGAGCTTTAACTAAATCCCTTTAATATTGGGCATTTCAAACCGGTCATGAAGGTCGTCCTAATGCGGCGTGTGTAAGTTTCTCCGGGCTGCACATGACTGAAGCGAAATGTTGTATGCTGCCGAAGCGCAGCACCTGTACCTTATGACTAATCTGCAAGTTGCGTCATGGGACGATCCGGCTCGTTCGCCTGACTGAGACGTTACTTGCCCTAGAGCGTACGAGGCAAAGCAGGGATTTCCATGAATTCCAATTTTGGAAAAGAAAAAGATGAATGCTTCGGGTACAACCAATTTCATGCGGCAGGGTTTTTCCTCCAAGGGTGTCCCCTGCCATTCGCCATACATGCAGAGGCGAAACTGCTAGCTGGCTCTAGCTCAAAGTGTATAAAACCCTCCAGTTCTACGTGGCTCGGGCAAAGGCGTTCAGCAAAGCTTGGCGGAGGGCAGAGAGATAAACCTATATCGTGCCGTGCACAATTTGCGCTAAGTAGTGCGTAGAAGTTTTGAGACAGGAAAATCCGCATACAGGCCGCGCCCAGGCAAATCCCAATCCTTGTCACTTCAAAGAGCACGGACCCGTAACAATGAACAACTAGGATTTGGACTTTGATGCCGAAAGATACAGGGCACTTGATGTCTCACATACCGTTTATCACTGTATGGGTGTCTCAAACGCGAGCATTTGCTGGTATTAGTAGAAGTTGAGGACCTGGCAAGGATTCATCTTGCCCCTGAACATCACATGGGGTGGCTGTCACAGGCTGTCCACGGCCGTTCTCAAGGAAAGCACGTTAGCTAGGTCTTACAACCGTGCATATACACGCGTGAAGTCCGATCCTGTAGCACTTGAACCTTCAGCCATAATTGCCGGAATTGCTCCTGACGAGGTTCCTATTTCAAAAACTGCATCAGCAACAGAAACGCTCCGGCCATCAGTGCGTATCATGCAAACCTCCTTCTTGGACTTCCTGCGCAACTAAACTGCACCACACAATTCTTATGTCACATTACGATGTCACATTGCGATGCCCTTATCCTTATTGGCAGCAAGGCCATCCTACCCGCTAGTACCTGCAAAGCGCAACTCAGCCTCACCACTGCCAAGCGCATGGCTTTCCCATTTACCCCCACACCCTCAGCCTTATCACTACCCCCAAACACACCAAACGCAGTGATTGGTGCCGTAACGTTCCACAATCAGTTCTGTAAACGTCAGCTATACACATCGAAACGCGAAGGCGTAGGGCGATCAGGTCCAGTGCATTGGGTGTTGTTATCCACTGCGCGATGCCCAACACACCGCGTGCCCCCATCTGCGTTATGTGCCCAGGACACCCAAACCTGCAGCAGCCCCGCCGCAGCACGCCTGCCACTCGCCCAACCAGCCTGCACAATAGCCACATAGTCACAAACACCACCATCGAGAGCGCTACCCTTTCAGCGGCGGACGGGCACCGGCGGCAATGGTGTCCCGCCTCAAACTCACACCCTCAGCTTCCCACGATAAGCGCTGGTCAGGCATCGCCACGAACACCGCCAACAACTCGCGCTAGCACACTATGTCCACGATCTTCCCCCTTGCAAAATGCTGGTACGGTAACGGCATACTAGCCCAGCTTTGAAATGCATGTTGGCCGTCATGACCGTTCGAGAAGCCCCAGATGCAATTCCAAAAGGCCATGGTAGAACGTACCGGTTCACCAACTGCGATCCATATCCCAACCCCTGCCCCCAGCACTCAAGGCTACCGCGTGCCTCATGCGTAGTTTACACTGGACTCGTACGTGGGAACCATGTACTTGATGTTGATGAACGCGTCGTCTCCACCTTTTTGCTCGAAGAGCGCGAGTGTATCGGCAATGAGCTCCCCCAGGCAATCGTAGTTCTTCTGGCCATAGTCAATGCCATCGCCCAGGTTCTTGTTCTTATTCTTGTACAGGTTAAATATTGGCAGGATCTGCAATGAGCACATGCGCGTTTAAGCAAAGAATATTCGAACAAAAGCATTTCCGCGTTGCAGCATTACACCACGTCATGTTTCTTGCATGAAACCTGGCTGGCTAAATGCCCGGCATTAAAATCACGTACAGCCGAGGCATCATGTGCTCCTTCCGGATTCAGCAACTGACCCCCCAACGCGCGCGCGCGCGCGTGTGTGTGTGTGTGTGTGTGTGTGTGTGTGTGTGTGCGTGTGTGTGTGTGTGTGTGTGTGTGTGTGTGTGTGTGTGTGAGTAATGCCAGATTGCGGCAGTATGTAGGCTCCAAAGTCAAGCTTCAACGCCATCCCTTCCACCCAAGGCCACGTGCTGAGACCTACCTGCCGATAGTAAGGCACGAGAGCTTCGCCAACCAGGTCCGCCGACAACACGAGCTTCTGTAAGAGCTGTAGCGTAATGCACATGACGCTGTGGTCGCGGGTGTTCAGCGCCGTTTTAATCGGGATGATCAGCTGTGGAATGACCGGCAAGATTTTGGACCCGCCGACCCGCAACATATCCTCCACGCCCTTGACCGCAAGGAATCGATAGGGTTCTTGCGTTTCCCGAATGCCGTCAAAAAAGATAGGTAGGTAGTGATGGTAGTCGAGCTTCTCAATGTCTACCTGCGGTGTCGACGGTTGCATAGGTGCCGGGGGGGCCACCTCAGGACGGTTGCGCAGTTGCCGGGGCAGGAGCCTAAAGGACACACCGTATATGCACGGTAAATGGCTTTCCCAACAGATTTTCCCCGATTAAATAGTTGATGCTCGTCTTGCGGTGCAGAATTACAGGGGGCTTCCTTTCCCACGGTACAAGTTGCCCTCCCTGGGTTGCAGGCACAAGCGTACGGGGGGGGACAGGTAACGCCCGCTATCCAATGCTGAAGGACGGTTAAAGTGGCCCATTCTTCCATCGATTCATGGACAAACGTTACTTGCTGTTATCTTATTAACTCTTACGTAAAACTACGTATATGCGCTTTACCTTCCAAGCAATCATGTTTTTAGACCCGCGGTGGTCAACCGCGATGGGCAGATCTCCACGCTCATAGAATCGCCGGAACGCCGTGTTGGGGGGGTTTTCCCGGCGTTTGTATGCCCCAGCTGAAGGTGGAAGCGGTTTAACTTCCTCCACCTGCCCTGTCCTCGTCTTGATGAGCTCGCCATCGCCCTTCTTGAGAAAGCCGCTTGGATTCGGCTTCGCAGCTGGGTACCTACATAAGCAAAATGCACTGTTGCTATGCACACATTTACAAAGCCAAGGACGCGGCCGCCACGCACTTGTATGAAAGGGTCGGCTTCGACCAGACGGGCAGCTCCTCCTTGCCAACTTCGAGCATCTTATGAGCTCCTGCTCGTGCTGGTGAAAGTGATGTTGTATCGAAGCACTGCAGAGGAAGAGCATTCGTGAACTTGGAATAAGGCAGGCTCCAAAAAAGGCCCTTTAGCAATTAGAGCTGAACCCACCGAGCCCGTTCCATTCAAGTTTGTCGCTGGCGGAGCTTTGCCGGCGAGCTTCACGTTCCGATAGGTCGAGGTGAAGAGACTACCGGCCACGTCTGGCAGTCCGTTCATGGTGACAAATAGTGATTCGCACTGGGTTTAGGTAAATATGTAATAAGCTATGAAAGGCCAGCTCAAGGCGCGAAACAAAAGGAAATGGAAATTACAAGCGGAGCTGCGTTGCAGGAGTTCAAGTTCGGTAAATTAAGCGTCAGTCCAAAGAAATATGCATACTCGCACTACAGGCAACAAATGCTACTGTAAGGCTTCATGTTTAAGCTCTAACGGCGCTCCTTATAATTACGGCATAGTGTCGTACTCGTTGCATCTTGTGGGCGGAAAAAGGCCGCAAACCTAGTTGGAAACAAAAACTCTACCTGGAACAAATAAAATTTGACAAGGGTTCCTATGCAGAATGTTGCAGTCGCACACAGTTGTATTTGTACCTATGGTAGACGTGCACGGTTACTTCCTCAAAGTACGTATGTCAGCTTGCATTCTGCGTGCATTTTGCTTATTATGGCTAGGGATTACCGAAACTGCGCCCTGCAACTGGTTTACAGTCGCACAGCCTGTCCTAAAGTTACCACGATCACCCTCTAAACTACGGCCTTCCATTGTTGCGTTTTGTAGTGGGCTCGGTCACATGAGTCGGGATTCTTGGATCGCTCTTTAAAGCTCAATAAAGTTGACCGAGTTTGGGGGAGCTGGTGCGCGGCAGTGCATAGGGCACGGCTGCGCTTGCACACACAGGTGTCCAGAGTTGTGTAGCAGTCTTCCTGGCATGCCCCTCCAGGCTTGCAAACGTTCTGATGCAGACCAAGGGCACGTTCACATGTGCACACCTTAGCGATTGGAGCTTGGTGACCTTTTGCGGATCACGCAGCGCCATGGTGATCAAGTATCGCAAATTGTACGCCAGCGTGCTGGGGTTCGCATACTAAGTTGTGCGTATGGGCTGGTGGTAGAAGCTACGTGGAGCCCGAACGGCTCGTGTGCACCGCCTTAACGTGCTCCAACAGCACAACGCTGCATGAGGGAGCCGTGAAAGGGGTCATCGAGGATAAACGATTCGATGCCGTCAAACCACCGACTAAACACTTCACTGAATGTAGCAGGCGCCTCCAGGGAAGCACCGAAGTCTCACACAACACGACTCAGGGCTGCTTCGTTATGCTCAAACGTGAAATTTTGGCAGCTTTGTCGTGGGCTGGTTGCCAAAACAAAAAATACCTATCCAATTACAAGCCTTGCCCCGAGGCGAAAACAGTTGAGGCGATGGCCTTGAACATGGCCTGCAGCAAAGCACCCTGCAAAGGATCTTGAGGTGACTCTTCTGGTGGATGCATTTGGAATCGGACTGCTCAATTGTAACTGACCCAAGGGACCGAATACCATCAGTGCGTCCACCATCAAGGCGTAAGAAAGACAATGATCTTTAGGACACAAGGAGTGGAGAAGTGCGCATGTTGCAGCCATGGTAAGTGACCATTAGGATCATAAATGTTTTTTACGAATCAAGACGTAAGGAGCGAAGTTATCGATTTCGCTTGCATACAGCAATTACGTTATTCAATCATAATGAACAATGCAATGTTTTACGATGACTTTTAATGGTTCATTGTTTGGCAAACCATATGGTACCCTAGCTGATACTTTTGTGACCTGAGCCCGATACCTGGGATGCTATTTTGTTGTTTCCAAAGTAGAAATACAGCTGAGGGCTCTCAGGATGCAGTCCCGGCTAAGTTATCGGAGGTGCAACGCGAGGGAGCGGCTGCTGGAAATGGTGCAACGGGAGCCACCAGTCCTTCACACGCGCATGCACAAAGCATTGAAACTACAGCGGCAGGTGCTGGCGAAGAACGACAGGCGACAGCCATCGGGACCTCACAGCAGGTTAAATCGCTGCACGTTTCTCAGGACGCCGTTATGAGAGTAGTAGCTCTACTTCAAGAGTTGCTAGGCTTGACATCTGAGAGAATGCAGGCAAGCTTGGCGTGCGTGCTTTGGTTGCTTTGGCTGCCGTATTGTCAGGTTACGCTCACGCGAAAGCGGCAGTGAGCGAAAGTTTCTGGTTTCGTTGGACTCATATGTTGCGAGATAAATGCTTGGGTGATTTGGGGGAGCTCTGTCGCTGGTCCTTTCCGGCAAACACACTTTGCGTTGGCAGCTTCCCGGACCCACACGGGATCGTAAGTGAGGCTTGCCCCATCGGCTGTGCGCAACGCCCTCCATTACATGCTCTCTCTCTAGCGAGGGCCCTATGAGACGCAACCGGCTCTCCTGCGTCTGCAACACAGCGCCTGTCTCTGGTCAGCGCCTCTCACCCGCGTCACCCATCTTATCCGCGTCAGTGCTGCCTGCCGCCGCCGCACCACGATCCCGTGCGATAGTCAGTCTCGGGGCGGTGCTACCGACCTGCAGCCTAGCCTCCCGGCCCCCCTTATCTTTCTTGCCTCAGCACTCTTTCCTTGGCGGCAGCTTCACTCGCTCGTGGATCGTCTCGTACCCCCTTATCTTTACTTACCCCCCCGGGTCTCCTGCATATCTTCCCTTCCCTCCGCGGCGGCCTCTTCCTCCCTTGTCTCCGACCCACAGCCTAGCCGGATTATGGCGCTGCTGTGCCAGCGACTGTCCGTGTCGTGGGCGTGTCTCACGGCGCTATCGGCGGATGGGGAGGTCTTCCAGCACATCGGTGAGTGGCTGGCGGTACCCGGTTCGATCCCCCTGGGTCGCTGAGTTCAGGCGGAGTTACCGCGCGTACCGGCGCGCCACATGTCTACATGCCTGCTGACCCAGATGGTGTCAGGCACCACACGACTGCATGACCCAGATGGGCCGAGGCAGGACAGGGGTTAGATAGCGGGTTATTGGTTTCCCGTCGGGATTCCATGACGGGGACGCAGGACACTTGCCGCGGGCGGTAGCGGTAGCGGTAGCACTGCCGCCGCTCGGCGCAGTAAGCAACCCACATGCCGGGAAGAAGCGGCAGCGGTGTGCTGACGGCGGCTGGGCTTCGAGCCCTCGAGGGGCGGCAGCAACCCGTTTTACTCGGAATAAGTCCAGCCCTATTGGGGCACGCCATTCCGGAAGCCAGAAGCCGGATCCAGTTAGCTGAACTAGTAAATCAGTTGCCCGGGGGAACCTGCGTACGGTGGGAACTGCCCGGGGGCCAGGACTGCGTGCCATCCCAAGCAAAAAGCCCCTTCGCGCCTGCCCCCCTCGCCCTAGCTAGCTGTGAATGCGTCCTACCTCTCTACCTTCCCCCGACATCGCTGCGTATATGTGCACCGCCCCTTAATACCATACACACATACATGCATATGTACACGTGGGCCGCCCGCCTACGCCTTTCTTTGCGCCGGAGGAAGGAGGACGAGGAGGAGGAGCAGGAGGAGGAGAGGAAAAGGCTTTTGCTCGTGTTCACTTTGTGTCGCTCGGTTCCGTAGCATCTTTTGTGCACAGAGCAGGGCGATGGGCCAGAGAATAACCCACGTCCTGTCCGCATACTGCGTTGCTCCTCCTCTTAATCGCCAGATACCGGTGTCTGTCCGCCAAAGCCATAGAACTGCGGGTGGTGTCGACACTCCGGAATTTTAGATAAACGCGCACCCTCCCCATTCCCATGCCGTCTGGTTCCTACTGTGCTGAACACGTGCATTGCGTGTGGGTCTGTTACATATTCATCCGGGCCTGGCGCTGGCCACGGGCACCTAACCGTACCCCGTTGGAACGTCCGCCGAAGCATTCCGGCAGTGTATGGTGAGAGCTCCCCCTCCAGCCGCCCAGCGCACTGAAGCAACCCAGTGTCTCATCTCAGCCTTCGACACCCCGATCAGTTTCACACCTGGGAGGGAGGGAATCAGCGGTGGGACCCGAACCCATATCTTCCGATAAAGCTAGACGCCGCCTCTGGGATTCGAACTCCAGTCTTGCCAATTTCTAGCCCGGTGCTCTACCAACTTGAGCTGCGTCGGTGTATATGTGTGTGTGTGTGTGTGTCTTGCGACAGGCTCGGCATATTTCGTGGAGAACAAAGTCGGAACTAGTTCTTTTTCATCCTGCCGTACGAATAGTGGTATACCACAGGGATCTGGGCCTGGTCGAGGGCCGCCCTCGCGAACGAGCTCCACGAATAGCATCGCCGGGGCGTCGGCGGTGGAGGTGCGTTGGGGGTGTGGGTTGCTGTGAGTATTGACCGTGAATAGACTTTCAGGTTTAGGTACCCCCTGGGTTGCGGTCTGTGCTGGGAAATGAAGGATTCGGAGTGTGTACGGGAGTACGGGAATGCAAAGGATTGGTTGTCCTTGTGTTTGCGCGCGTGAAGCCCATCCTCGCTTAGCCGTGGTTAAGGAGGATCACGATCTATGGGAATCCCTAAAGCGGTCCTTTTGCACACGATGGTTACCCCAATAGTGGAACTTTTGGTCTCTGGATTTGATTTGAACTTGGGCGCCTGTCGTGCTTATGTTCCTGAAAATAGATTCAAATACGGAGGGCCAACATATAATTGTAGGGGTTTTCTCTGGGCTCGATGACAGCTGGCAGGGGCCCGTGTTTCTTGCCTGTCATTGGTCGTTCTGCTGTTGCAATACCCAATCCCAATCCCAAGCCGACTGCTGGCCATCCCTCCCAACCTCTTAAACCCCTATCGATGCTGCTTCCACGGCACAGGTGGGCATGTCCGATCCGCATCGCCTCCGCGGCTCCGGAACCAGCATCGAGGCGGCAGCCTGCTCCAACCAACCGCTCATGCTCAGCGATCCTGGGCCCGCCGCCGCCGCCGCTGCCGCCACTGCCTCCGCATCAACGGGCCCAATCTCAGGCGGCACAACCACCGCGACGGCGGCGGCGCCGCCGCCGTTGGCCTCTAGTGCCGCCGCCGCTCATGCCTCCGGTCTTTTGTCCGGCGGTCACCCCCAACAGCAGCTGCACCCACAACATCACCATCAACAGCAACAGCGATTTCAGCCGTGCTATCCTAGCTCTGGAGCAGGCCCCGATGTGCCTCAGCCAGCCCCCCACGTGCTTCCACATCCACCACATAACCCTTCGCAGCCACAGCAGCCACAGCAGCAGCAGCAGCCACAGCAGCCACAGCAGCAATCTCAGGAGGACCGGTTGACTGGGGAGGTGCCCGTGTCCTCCTGGCCGATTGACTGGCAGCTCATGTATCGCGAACGCGGCATGCGGGCCTTTGCCTGCATGCCAGTCACTGCAACGAATGGCTCCGGAACCGTCATCGGCTGCCTCAGCTTGGGAAATACCGAGCCCCTGGACTGGTCGCGGCAGTTCTGGGCAAGCTCCACGCGACTGATCACCGGTTGGGCGGCGGGTGCGATTACCACCACACGCGCTACCGCGCGTGCGACCTTCTTTTCGCGGGTTTTCGGTGCGACCAACCTTGACGGCCTCGCGCGCGCGTTTGCGTACGACATGCCGATATTTCTGGCCGACGGCGCCGCCGGTCCTGGTACGGCACTGCCAGAGGTCCGGCTGGCGCTGGTGTCGTCGCGGCTGCAGCACGCGGTCGTGTATGCGGCGCCGTTGCTGCAAGTCTCAGGACGGCTGGGCCTACGACCCATAGGTCATTTGGGGCTTGGCGGCGGTGGCGGGAACGGGACTCACGGAAACGGGGCACTCAGCGGCGGCGGCGGTGGCGGTCCTTTCGTTGCCTTCGGCGGCTCGGGACCTAGCGGTTCCGGAGCGTCTATGGCGGGTCTCGTCATTGGCTCTGTTAACAGCATCGGGGCGGATCGGGGGGTGCTGCCCGGGGCAGGTCTAGGCCTAGCGCCAACGGCGCACCCGGCGGCGGCGGCGACGATTGCGGCGCGCACCAGCAGCACGGCGACTGGGTACGACACCATGGATTGCATGGTCCTCGGCACGACGTTGGATGCGGAAGAGCAGATGAGCAGCAGTAGCAACAGCAACGGCGGAGGCGGGTCGTCCGCACGGCGCGACGGCGGCAAGGTGCCGTCATTGGTGCTAGGGGCCGCGGACGGCCATGGCGGCAAGGCGGGGGTGGCGGCGGCGGCAGTGCAGGAGGCGCCCCCCGTGGAGTGTGTCAAAATCAGCACCGACAGCACCTTGCTGATGAGCGTGTTGGAGGTAAGCGGCTTTTTGAGGTGTTTTGACTTGCTACTTGCTAAATCGGCCGATGTGACCTGTGTCTGGCACACACACCCACACCCACACACACTCTCACACACACTCTCACCCTAAGTTGCCTAGCTCTGGGTACTGTGCTGTGAATTCTACCCCACCCTACCCTACCCTATCCTACCCTACCCCGCTCGTCCTGGCGTTGCCACCTTTGCCCCACCTTTACAAGCTTTGGAGACCCCCCCGCAACGTGCTCTCTGTACACCAAGTCCTCGAACTCCTGTGGATTTTCTTGTTTTTCCTGGTTTCCTACATTTCCTCTCGTTTCCCTTTTTTTCATTTTCCCTCTCCGAGGCCGTATTGATCGTTACGACCTCTAGCTTGTGTGCCTTGATGTCCTTAACTTGTGTTTGTGTGTGTATGTATGTACGTACGTATCTATGTCCAGGCCGGGGACATCATGATTATCAAGGACGCGCTGCAGTACTTCGGCGGCGGCCGCATGGTGGCTCGCGACCTGGCGCTCAACAACACCCGTCCCGCCACCGCCGGGACGCTGGTGATCCTGCCGCTGGTGCATCGATGCAGATCGCTGGGCTGCGTGTACGTCTTTGCGAGGTGGGGGACGACGTCGTGGCAGTGCGCTAGAACGGCACGGCACGGCGCGGCACAGCGCTAGAACGGCATGGCACGGCGCGGCACAGCGCTAGAACGGCATGGCACGGCGCGGCACAGCGCTAGAACGGCATGGCACGGCGCGGCACGGCACGGGTTTGGGGAGGGGGAGGGGGAGAGAATTGGTCGGCGGCGATGCTAGGTATCAGCGAAAAGGCAAGCAAGCAAGAAGATTTGGGGCGAATGTTTACTCTGGATCGCTCCCCAGGACGCGGAACTTCCGCCATGGTGCGTCAGAGTTAATCCTTGTGTAATCCGCCCCCGGCGCCTGCATTCGCTGGCATCTGTTACACCAATCCAGCGTCTTGAACACCCGAAAATCGTTAATCGTGAAATATTCATCCTTGGCCCTTGGCCCTAAATCCTGTCCCCCCCGCCCTTGCTGCCCGTAATCCGGATTACCGGGTGAATGTATAAAGGAACGAGTTCAACCTCACCTTCAGTCGCGCGGCCTGGGGGGATCTGTCCGCCATGACGTCGAGAGCCGTTTTCGGGCAGCTGGTCGGCAAGCTGCGACACGAGTGGTACGCGGTGCTGTCTGAGGACCCGGAGCCCCAGGCGCCGCAGTTCCGCAGCGCCCACGTCGGCAGCGGCGCCCGCGGCCGCGTGCGTCGTACAACTACCGCCAACAGCTTCTGCTCGAACGCCTCTTCACTCCGACCCTCCTTTGAGCTCCCCAACAAAAGTCTGGAACAGGCCACAGGGACGGGTGCCGCCGGCGGCGGCGGCAACAAAGAAGCAGCGGCGGCGCTGGCGGCAGCGGCGGCGGTGCTCGAGTACGCTGGCTTCATGCTGCCTGACGGCGACGACGGACCCGCGACGGCGGCGCTGACGGTGCTGCCGACGGCGCCGACGTCGCGGAGCACCGGCGCTACGACAGTAGTGTCGTCGCCGCGCCACAGGATCCCGTCGGAACATGCGGGGGTGGGCAACCAGGGAGGCGGCGGCAGCGGCACCGGGTCATACGAGCCGCCGATTACGACAACCCCAGCGGAGGCTGACGCCGCCGCCGCGGCGGCCGCTACTGTCATTGCAATCCCGGCACCCTCACCCAGGCCCGGCGGCTCCGATCCGCCTAGTACAAGTCCAAGCAGCCTCAGCTTCCGCCTCCCCCCGGAGTTACAAGACCGTACGGGGCCCGAGGGCACGAAGCCGGAAGGCGGGGAGCCCGAGGCGAGCGTTGCTGGCGGAGCGGTTTCTCATCCTGCGAGCCAGACGGTGCGGGACTCCCCAGTCACAGAGCCCGGGAAGGACACGTCACCCCCTGCGGAGTCGACGGTGCCGTTGGCTCTGAAGCCGGTTTCGCTGGCGCCGGTGTCGCCTAGATCGCCCCGTGGCGGGCCGCAGACCGAGCTTGCGACCGCCGTCGCCGCCGCCGCCGCCGTCGGTGCTAATGATACAGTGGCGGATGGCGCCGGCGGCGGTTCCGCCACAGCCGCCGCCGTGGCGGCGGCGGCGGCGGCGGTGGCGGCAGAGCAGCTGGCCGGTATTACTGAGGCTGGCGACGTGGAGGCGGAGGACGGAGAGGAGGTCAGCGGCAGCAGCCGAGAGCTCCAGGTGGGGGTAATGAGGGTGTGGGGGTTGGGGTGGGGATGGGTGGTGCGGCCTGGGGTTGGGGGGAGGGACAGGGCGAGCGGGAGAGAGTATTTGGAAGTCATGCAGGTGATGCGGACGGTGCAGGAGTGAAGAAAGAGAGGCATCTTCCGACGCGCCGGGAGGACCTTTTTCCTGCCGAGGGGGGAAATCGCGAATGCAGAGAAAGATCCGCACCCCACCCCCTCATGACTCTTTTTCCAGCCAACCGCGGGCGATGGATGGTTGGGTTGGGACTCTGGAGACGGGACCGCGCTGCCTTTCACGGGGCAGCAAGTGGTGTGTGTGTTGTGGGGTTGTGGGGGTGTGGGGGTGTGTGGGGGGATGGGAAGTGATTGCTGTGGGGGGTTAAAAGATGATGGTAACTCCTGCCTAACCAGTCCGCCATGTACCATACGAACCAGACCGTCCCTTGAAACTGTCCTTCGTTACCGCTGCCATTCGGCTGGCGCAGGTATCCCCCAAGATTCCTGGTTATCCACACGCTATCAAATACACCCCACCCCACCCAACCCAACCCAACCCAACCGAACCCAACCCACGATTGCTGCCTTGACGGGTGCAGGGCTGGCCCGAGCTGGTGGACATCCTGTACGACATGCACCGTACACGTAATGTGTCCGTGTACTTGGCGGCGTACCGGGGTCAGGCAGTGGCTGTCAAGATGATGCGATCCCACATGTCCATGGACGGCCGTCCAGGTATGTGCGTGTGAGGGGGGAAAGAGCCTGGGAAGGAGGAGTAGGAGGTGCTATATAAACCGCTGCTTGCAGGAGCTCAAAACGCAGCGCCTGCGTTGTTTAGAGCAAAGTTCTATGAATGTATGTATGCATGTATGTATGTATATGCGGCTTGGTGTGTTGTTCTGTGTGTGTGTGTGCGCGCGGTTCAGGTCACCTGGACTCGGAGGCACTCACCATCGCGGCACAGCAGCAGCTCAGCACCGTACGGCACCCCAATGTACTGCGTGTCCTCATGGTTTACCCTCTCGTGTACGAGGTCGTGGCCGGCAAGCCCCAACGAAGTAATAACTCCTTCATTATGAATGGCGGCGGCGGCGCCGCCGCCGCCGCCACCGCTTCCTCGCAGCAGCAACACTTGCAGCACCCGCATCAGTGGCAGCTGCAACAGCAGCAGCTACTGCAGCTGCAGCAACACCCGCAGCAACTCGGCGTGGGGCTGGGGCCTCTGGGCGCCATGGTTCATGCTATGAGCGACCTGCTCTCCGGCGCCGGCGCCGCCGACGCGTCGGGCGGTGGGGTGTACCTGACTGCCGTACTGCCGAGACGGGAGAAATTCAAGCGTGGCCTGGCGCTCATGCTGGAACTCTTCCCGTCGCTCAGTCTTCGTGAAGCGTTGCAAAAGCGCATGCTCGTAGCGCAACCTGATGCCGTCGGCGGCGGCGGCGGCGGCTTGACCTTCGCTGAGCAGCTCTGCGGCGCGGCGTCGTACACGTGCGTCGGCAGTCAAACCGCGACGCTGAGCGATATCGGGCAGTTGGGAACACCAGCTGCACCGGGCCCGAACTCCGCCGGCGGCGGCGGCGGTGCTGCCGGCCATCCGGCGCCGTACCTGCCCTCGCTGCCAGAGGTCGCCTCCGGCAACGACCCGATTTTTCACGCGGACTCCTCGCCGGGCCTCGCATTGACGGGGGCGTCCAACAGCGGCGGTGCAAATGCTGGCGCGTTCGGCAGCGGCCCTGGCGGCGGCGTGCACGTCTGCAGCCAGGCGCCGTCCATGGCGGTGCTGCTCGCCATCTTGACCCAAATAGCTGCCGGCATGGCGGCGCTTCATTCCGCCGGCCTGGGGCATGGGGAGCTCCGGCCCGAGAATGTGCTGCTGGCGCTGCCGTACCATTGCGGCAGCAGCAGCCTCGCCACCTCGGGCCAGGAAGACCGTACGGCCGCCGCCACCGTCGACGGCGTCACCGCCAACATCACACCGCGCGCGTCACCGACGCCGCAGCGCACCGCCTCCGGCGGCGGCTGCAACGGCACGGTGTTTGGTAGTGGTGGTGTGAGTGGTGGCGTGAGTGGTGGTGGTGGTGGTGGCGGCGGCAGCCGCGGCCGCAGCACCAGTGGGTGGGTGTCGGGATCCAGCGGTGGTGGCGGTGGCGGTGGCGGCGGCGGCGGCGGCGATCTGGAACGATCGTCGAGGCCTGAGCGGCCCCATCCTGGGCGACCCATCACCACTGACGTGATTGTCAAGATCAAGGACGCCGGTGCGTGTGGGGGGAGGCCGCGTCCTGTGTAGGGCACTGGAGGACAGCAACTGAGCACCGTACAGCAGCGGCGGCAGCAGCAGCAGCAGCAGCTGCAACCCTATACTTGTTTTTGCTCCGGGTACTCTTTACCTGGGTTGGGGGTTGGATGGTCCTTTTTTGGGTTTTCACATATGCAAACTCCCTTGCCCCTCCCTCCTGCTGCCGTGCATACACAGGCATGACGTCGGTGGGCTTCTCAAAGGGCAGCCAGACGGTACGGAAGCTATTGCAGCGCAACCGCAGCGCCATACTGCCGATACTTGCCCCCCGAGATCCATCGCGAAGAACGGTTCGGCCGCAGCGCCGAGTGTACATGTTTGGCATCTTGATGTGAGCCGGGTGGTGGAGGGGTGTGTGTCCACGTTTTGTGTACGACGTTGATGTGGGTCTTTTTCGGGTGCTTTAGTTGCACCAGGCCAAGGTCTGTGTCTCTGTGTCTGTGTATTGGGGTTGAGGGGGAGGTAGGATGGGAGGTAGGGTGGGGGGCAGGGAACGGAGGTAGGGTGGGGGGCAGGGTAGGGGGCAGGGTTGGAGGTAGGGTTGGAGGTAGGATGGGAGGTAGGGTAGGGGGCAGGGCGGAGGTAGGGTGGGGGGCAGGGCAGGGTGGGAGGTAGGGTGGGAGGTAGGGTAGGGTGGGGGGGCAGGGAACGGAGGTAGGGTGGGGGGCAGGGTAGGGGGCAGGGTGGGAGGTAGGGTGGGAGGTAGGGTAGGGTGGGGGGGCAGGGAACGGAGGTAGGGTGGGGGGCAGGGTAGGGGGCAGGGTGGGAGGTAGGGTGGGAGGTAGGATGGGAGGTAGGGTGGGAGGTAGGGTAGGGTGGGGGGGCAGGGCGGAGGTAGGGTGGGGGGCAGGGTAGGGGGCAGGGTGGGAGGTAGGGTGGGAGGTAGGGTGGGAAGTTATGTGCTGCAAAAGTCAAGGACGCAAGGGACGACATCCGGGGCACTGACCAGATGCTGTAGAGTCCAGAGGTTGAGGGCGGGGCGGGGGTTCGCTGTGTGCCAGGGGCGCTGGCCGGTGTGTAGCGGTTATTTATGTTCCGTACGAGCAGACAAACCCCCCAACCCCCCCTCCACCCCCTCCCCTCTCCTCTCCCCTCCCCTCCTCATAACCTTAAAACCCTCATCACCACCACCACCACACGCAGGTGGGAGCTGTACACGGGCAGCGTGGCCTTCTCCAACCTGTCGGGCACCCCCATCAAGCTGCTTCAGACCATCATTGCGGACGGCGTTCGACCCCCCTGGCCCGAGGGGACCCCTTTGTGGTACCAGTCCCTCGCCAGCCGCTGCTGGTCCGGCAACCCCAAACAGCGCCCGTCGTTCCGCCGCATCGGGGACAAGCTGGTCGAGGCCAGCGCGTCGGCGTCGGCGGTAGCGGGCAGTAGTGCCGCTGCCGCTGCGGCGGTGGCGGTGGCGGGCTGGGGAGTTGGCGGCGGCGTGCTTCAGGGTGTCGCCGAGGGGCCCTGAGGTGCGAGGTGGACGCGGCGATACTATTTGCCAGCGACGGCGGCGGTGGCAGCCGATTCGACAAAGGAGGCTGGCTCCGCCGCCAGCCGGCCAGCCGGCCGTAAGGGCGGGAGGGAAGGGACTTCGGTGTGACGGACATCGACAGGCGGGTAGGGGGGGAGCTTGAGGAGGGGTGTCCTGTTTTTTTTTTGAGAGCCCTAGGCTGGCTGCTTGCGGATGGGGGTCGCGTGTCGCGACTGGTGGCGGCTCGGAGAGGTTGTGGAGGTGCATTGTCGGATGAGGAGTCGTTGGTGGGTTGGTGCCGGTCGGGGGCCGCCCGGATGTGGGAGGGGGGAGTGGCGTGAACGTGTTGGGCACGAGATGAGGAATAACGATAGATAGACAGCGGTTAGAGCGCCGGATGTATGTCGTTAGGTTGGGGGTCTAGCGGAGTCGAAGGGGCGAAGAGGTACCGAATTGCGATGTTGACCGAATGCGAATGCGCGTTGAGGCCTAGGAGGAGGAGGAGGAGGAGGGGGGAGAGGGAGGGGGAGGAGGAATCCGTATGGCTGGGCAGGTTCTTCGCATACTCCCGCCAGCAGGGCCATAGGCCTATCTCTCAGCCCAGCCCAGAGCAGGCGAGCTAGCTAGCCGGCGAACGAGCGGCTGGTCGCTCCTGGGCTCGCGCCTCGTGTGCGTTTGTGGGGGGGCCCCGCCGCACCGTTGCGTGTGAGCGGAACGTATGGATGAGGGTGAGGGTGGTAGGGTGAGGTTGTGGGGCTGGGCGAGGCGTTTTGGTGGGCGACGTCACACTGCCCCTGCTAGGGGAGATGGAAGAGAGGGATACGTTGCGGCGTGAGGTGGTGGTGGTGGTGTGTGTGTATGTGGCGCGCGCGCCTCAGTACTGATGCGCCGGTATGTTGGTATGCATGTGCATGTAATGTGTATTGCGACAGGGCGTATTGAACCAAGCGGTTTGGGTTTGTGTGGGTGCATGGTGCACTGACGTATGCGCGCTTGCGTGTACGTGTATGACTGTATGTGTGTACGTGTATGTGTATGTGTATGTATGTTTGTACGTATGTAATGATGTGTGATGGGGAACGGGGTTGACTGCAGTTTTTTCCTATTGGGTGTTGGTGCGCCTGCTACTGCCTTCATTGGCGGTGTTGACCTCGTCCAGCTGGCGTTCTTAGTTGTCCTTTCCATTGTTCGCTACTGCTACCAATACTGCTACTGCTACTGGTACTGCTACTGCTGTGCTGCTGGTTATGTTTATGGTCAGCAATGTTTATATGGTGGGTGGGTGGGTGGTGATGCTGGTAGTGTTGATGGTGGTATTAGCGAGGGTGGTGGTGGTGGTGGGAAACTAGCTGGGGGTGAGAACTGCGGAGTGCTGCGCGGCGCGAAAATAACCCCGCGGGGTGTCTCCTTCACCCCCTCCGACTCTCTTCTCATCTTGCTGTGTCTTTCTTCCGGCCCCTCTTGCAATTCTTACGGAGCAGGAGGGCCCTATGGGGTGAGGGGCCGGCGGCGGAGAGTTGGGGCCTTATGAAGCCTTGTTGAGTCGTAAAACCCCCTTGTACGGTTGGTTGCCTTCTTGGACTTATTATTTTTTTGAATTGTTACAGAGTGGGAGGCTTCTGGGCCATTTGAACACATTGTCATTTCTACGATTTATCATACCATACAGCACCATCCACCATTACCACACTGTACTACGCCATACGAACTGGAAGTCCAAGGCGATCATGCCATCTTGGATCCCTCCTCATCCATTCACCCGAACATCCGCAGAGACAGAGGGTTCAGCAATCGCCACCAATCCAATCTCGATCCATCAACTGTGATCTCGACTCCGCATCTCAGCAGCTAGCCATAACCTCACGCTCCCGACAATGTCTGGGGTCTCCCCAGGTATCGAATCCAGGACCTTAAAGTGAATAAGACAGTAGTGTCGCCCAGACCAGACTCTCTGGACTTATTAAAACTCCCAGGAAGGCCTTCACTTCCTTTCTGTGTGCCGTACAGAGCACTGTGTGTGGCCGTGTGTTTGGATTATCTGAGCCGTGATATGGGGGAAATGCCGATTGTGGGGGTACACTGCAGAATATCTTGACCCCAAAGCGAGCTCCGTAGTCACCAGCGATATGTCATTAGGATTTTCCAATGAAACTATAGGTAGACGCAGCTGCTTGAATTGCATAGCGTAGTTTTTGAAGTAAGAGCGTGATGTCAAAAGCCCGTAGAAACAAGCGGCGGTGTGGGGCGGAGGGCGACTAGGTGGTGGGCGACTAGAACCGACTAAAGACAACGGGGGCAACTAGAGTCACATAAAAATATAATCTAAAAAAATAGTTTCTTAATACCTCCTAAGCTAGCGGAGAAAGCAGAGCCCCAGGCCACCACAGCGCGTGCAATGTGACGAACGACAAGCAGAGGGTAGGTGGCCCCGCGAGAGGGCCTTAACGGGCCCTTCCCATGAAAGCCGAAGGTTGACTGACCGCATGTGAACGAAGTGAAAATAGAGGAAGATAGAAGACGACGTAGGAAATATATGGGCAGCGGTGAAGGTACGGAAAAGGTACGGAAAAGGTATTGGAGCAGAAACGCGGCAAAAAGGTATTATTACAGAAACCAAAGAAGTGCGAAGAGGCCGTATGAGCAAGGACCATGAACATAACCCTAATGTTGATACTGTATGAGGTAGTTTTAATGATCTGAGCCGCGATGAGGGAAATGCCGAAAGTGATAATGCTGTGAGGTGATGTTTGTACGACGCGGCGCAGGCATGTGGCACAATGACAGGCAGGGTCGACGACGTGCAGTGCAGCGTGTGCGCAGGGGAGGAAGCGCATCGCTGGCGGGATCTCACAACATCTTGGCGGTGCCGGTGTGTACGGCTTCCGGCGTAGTGGTATCAGCGTTGTTGTCGCCCAAGTGACTAAGAGCTACGTTGCCCAAAACTTGCATCCGTACACTCGTGAGATAATGCATAGTGCTGAACACGGGCTTCTGTGTCCCCCAGCACTGTCGGGTCGGTGGCGGATCCGGTAATACCGAGCACCGGCAGCACCCTGGTTCCAGGAACAGCGCCGGCGAGAGGCGGCAGCCCGGACGGCGTCGGGTGGAGTCGTGGTCATACCGGCACGTGCTGGGCTCCGACTGGAAGCATGTCGGGATGGTCTCCACAGGCACATGGGGCAGCCGCTCAGGAAGGGGGGGAGAGGCCCTCCAATGTGCGGGTTCGGACGGAACGAGGGTTTGTTGGCAAAGAGGCCGTATAGCGGTGGGGCCCGTATACCCTCTGTTCGGTGTATGGGGAGAGGCCTACGGGCGCATCCAGCTGGACGCGTGCGAGGGGGATCGGGGTGGTGGTGGTGGCGGAGGAGGCGGGTGTGGATGGAGGGAAAGGGGCGTCTGGGAGCCAGAGCTTCTTGTTCAGGGTTTGGGGGGGGGGGAGAAAAGCGTCGGAGCAGTGCAAATAGGGATTCCAGCTTGGTGTTGAGGAGGTAGGGGGAAAACCAGGTGGCGCGCTAGAGTACTCTTTGATGGGCATGTCGCACGCCTCTCTACAGAGGAAAGCGTGTGGGGACGTGGAGAAGTTTCCTTCTTGCGGAGCATTGATCCCCAACCTACGCAGCACACTGGCGCTACGGGAAAGGGTTGTATATTACGAGTCTTGGGGTCCTGGGAAGGGAAGGTTGTAATGAGTGGGGCTTGGAGAAGGGAAGGGGAGAGGGAGAGGGGGCTGGCACGCTGGGCCGCTTCTTCATCTTCGGCGACTACTTTGTTCTGCCCAGGGGCCCCGAGCTATGGCCATGCTCGGAGAGGTTGGGGAGTGGTAGCTTGTGAGGGGACTGTTGAAGAGGGTGATTTGCTGGTTGCATGGGGTCCGCCCGACATCGGTTCAGTGTTGGGACGTGCTTTAGCGTGCTCGGGATCAGAACGAAGCTTCCAGAGGACTCTTCGCTTTGGAAAATTGGAAGCTAGCATACCTAGGTGACATAACAGGTAAAGCGGGTATTAACAGGTAAAGCGTTGACCCACCGCTTTGTTGTTACCGTGTAAAAGCGGGGGTTAAAAGCGGGGGTGGCCGCGGGAGGCCAGCCGGCTTAAGCAGCACGGGCCTTCAGATCGCCACGGCTTCTATGCTGCTCACCTAGGTGCGTTTTTTTGAGTTGAATAATGCAGGGCCGTGCAGAGAGTTGCGGAGCAATTAGCGCCTTGAAATGATGCAGTATTATGCTGGATTGCTTTTGTTTGAGTCGAAAGTGGTGGACTCGAAGCATTGTGTGGCGAAACTGTGGGGTCTGTGGGGATTTTTTGACGAACCATCGCGCCTTAAAATCCCGGTGCGCACGCTGCCTGCATGAGCGCTTACGAATGGCTGTAGGGATCTGCGACTGCACTTGTAGACTGAGGGATCCGGACTTAAAGGTCACGAATTAACGTTGCAACGACATCTTTCGTGTGACAGTTCCCCGGCCGGTCGGTCACCGGTAGCGGAAACGTTTTGTATGCAATACAAGAAAAGAAAAAGCAAAATGAGAGATGAAGAAGGCAGGACAAGATGACTTCACTGCATACGGACATATGTCGGTTACTTGTAAGCTCACAAGTCAAATCCCTCTTTAAGATCATAGGATATCTAACGCCATTCGCAACAACCCCATGCTGTAGGTGTGTCCGGAAACTATGACAGGCTTTGGACTTATGGTCTGGGCGAAACCGTAAACCCTTTCCGAGTTTCCGTAATTTCCGTATCCACCTAATGACGGGAAGGAGGAAATGGGCCCCTGCTTATCGCATGCTAAAGGGATTGTTTGATGACAATTGATTGTAATTTTCAGTCAAACTGTTCGCTCACGCGAGCTAAATGCAGGCTTATTAAACTCCAAGAAAGGGAAGCGTGTTAGACAACCGACAGGCACAAAATGGCATCTCTTACAAGATGCATTGCGAATAAAAGACTGTTGTCACGGTACACGCGAACAAGGATTGTCTTTGTGCATGCTTCCGCAAGCGGAGCCATTTCTCATAATGGACATGGAGGAATGCGGCGTCCAGACTCAAACCAGAACGTTTCTGGGGTGTTCCAGTTGAGCGGGTCACCGGTCAGCTTATCACTAAACGACGTCAGGTAAAAGACTGCCTGGGCTTCAACTAGCTCACCTGGGAACCTTTGGATGAAGTAGATGGTTTTCTGACGCGGATATCATATTTGCGGCCCGACGAAGTGCGGAAGCGCGCTTCCTTGTGCTGCTGACGTGGGGCTTCCATTTCCGAAACACATGTTTTACCTTCCACATCCTCTGCTGCATCAGATCTGTGTAGACCCTTCCATCTCGTACGTTTGGCATGCATCTTATGACTGTCTCCTAGTTGCAGGGTTTGTTGCGTGACGAAGGTTCGAGTTGCTTCCTTGAAAATGATGTAGTGTTTCCCCTTAGGCTGTGAGGTTTGCTGTTATCCATATCTCCTGGCATTTCAAATGACGCCAGGTAATGCCTGAAATTTTCTCTTGTATCGTGCCTAACCCCTTGTAGGGATGCATATGAGGCTTGCAGCACAGCCCGGACGGCCTCGGAGCGGCGCCAGTGTTTCGAAGTGTATGGCCTGGATTCTGATAAGGTGCGGGCACGGTGTTGCTATACATGCTCGCGCCTCAGCAACGTACATGTCCCCAACATTTGCGCGTCCGGTCAGCTGGCACATTCTACTGCACCGCTTGTACATTGTTCGGCATACGTAAATCCACTTTAGCTTACTCCCCCGGTGACGGAGCGAAGGGGGACCAGATGGAAGACCTAAGCCCAAGCTTACAAAAAGGAAGTGGAAACTCAACTAACGCAGCCCCCCTCCGGTCCAACCAAAACAAATTCCAGGTCGATCGTTATTACGAGCGCGTCTGTGAGATGGAGCGGATGATTGACCAAGGTGCGCACATCGGCAGTTTCGGGGGGAGAACTCCAGGACGGGCATCCAGACTTGTGTCTGTTAGGCAGTTTCAGGCAGTTTCAATCAGCGTTTTGATGGAGCCAACAGAGCGCTAAGGGGTACGGCGTTTAGGATGTTGAGCACCATGGGTCACCTCGCCTAGGGGAGGCCTAAATGGGACCAGAATGTGCAGCCAAGTTGGAATGTGTCGCTCGAGGCAGGGTACATACCCCTGGACGGATATCCCTGAGGGACCCCGAGGGAAGCGCACGAGGACCTGGGGGTATATCGCCGGTAGTCGTGCGTTTGCCAGAGGGCCAATAGCTATCTGCAAGTCGTGATGAGCTTCTGACGAAATCCTTAAGCTTGTGTATTAAAGAGGCGCTTGGTTCCCCCCCATGCTTCACCGATGTCTCCCGTTCCATGAAGCGAGTTTTTCGCACTAATAGCGTACAGTCATACTTGCTGTTGCCAACTTATTTTGAGCACTCGCAGGCGAAGCAGCCGTATAGCCTCTGGCAGTATAGCCACCTGACCGCCGTGTGGCTTGCTGTCTTCCGCTTGGGACGCGCATACCCTCTCACTTCGTTTCTGAGTACATGAGCGGCTAAAGCTTACACAATGCCGGCGTCCTACGTCAATACGTAATACGGCAGAGCATGTGTTAATTGTGGTGCTGGTGCTGGTGCTGTACAGGTGACTCTGTGGCGCAGAACTTGGTGGCGTCCGGGGGCGCGATGATGCTGTACTTCATGGCGTACTGCATCCTCAAGGTGTGAAGACGAAGAACGTTGTTTTGTCCGTCTGCAAGGGTTGATGTACGACTAGCTGTCAGCTGCGGGGAAAAACTGGGGAGTAGCTCGCCAACATACCATGCATCAGCAAGATGTACCCGGCAGGCATGTCCTAACTGCGATTGCATTTTGGACACTCAAGAGTACACCGGGCAGAGTGCGTTTCAAAAGGTTACACGACGTTGTAAGGCTTGTTTTGGATGTGTAAAAAATTATTACAGTCCTTGTAGTCATTGCGGTAAGTGGCTGGTGTTGATGTTGAACAGATGTTGGCTTCATGTTTGGTAGAGCGGCCGCAAGCAAAATCTTGTTGATCTTGTTGATGTGTTGGGATGGAACTTTAGCACCGTGAACGGAACGGGCCGGCATGTGTATTACAGCCAGTTTTACATGTGTATTACATGCTGACGGGACAACATGGGAGGAACCGACGAGCACTGAAGTCGAAGCCCAGATTATTGACGTTGAACATCTTGCCGTCGTATTGTCGTGCAAACCATCGCCGCCGCTTGCAGCTACCCCGGCATTGTGCACCGCATCAGGCATGCGGCTGCAGGATTATAAGAGACTGTGCTGCGCTCCTGCTGTACTAGGTCGTGGCGGTTGAGTCAAGGTACGTTTCTCACTGTTTGATAGTTTTCCTACATGCGCGTGATATTATTTTGGTGGGCGCGAATGGTGTTAATGTATTCTGGGGTTGGCGACAGATCCTGGCTTGCACGAGTTTTGTGTTTGTGTTTGTGTACCCATCACGCTTACACACGTGTACTCGAACCAATGCGGGGGTTGGGGAACTAATATGCACAGCATGATACTGCCGGGGGAGGGATGGGAGGTGTTGGTTATACGGTTGGTTGATCGGAGATGGATGACGTGGGTTTGTAGTTAGCATGGATTGGCGCACACTTTGTCTTTTGTGCGCAAAAGCTCGGCGGCCGTCCTAGTCGCAGGCAAAGTTTGGTCACGCTTTGGTCACGCTCAACAATTCATGAGCGGGAGTTCCCATACCAAAGCGCTTCAGTGCACCTGCGGCTTTGTGGGCGCAGAGACGTTGAACATGTCATGGGGTTGCCGCATATTGATTAACAGCATGTTGACGAGATGCTTATGATTCCCTCTCCCGGCGAAATGTGTATTTGCGGATTGATCCCATGTTCCCGGCTGTGGCGGGGTGAAGGCTTTGGGTTGCAGCGACGAAAGCAAGGCGTGCTGTGCTGTCCAATAAATGGAAATGATTTGCAACTGCTGACTGACGCATCTAAACTGCTGACTGACGCATTGTCTTTCAGAACAATTTTTTCCGTTGTTACCCTGCTTAGGGGTTGATGTTCATTACGACGTATGTCACAGTTTTGCAGAAGACCTGCCGTGGCCTGAAAAATCATGTTCGGTGCATAGGGTGAATAGGTCAAATTTGTAATTTGTGTATATCTCAGTGAGAGTGTTGACGTTTAACTCAACGAATCTTGGATTCTACATCATTCTACCTCTGAAAGCACATTTCAGAACATGTACTAGTAAAAAAATTATTTGCACAGAAGTGTCGCGGGAGATGTTAGTGTTTCAATATTATTTTCCCGGTACCCTTGAAGCTTGTTCTGTGCCAGGAAATGTTGTACACAGTGGTACGCTGAATCGGCTGACCCGAAATCCGCCATGCATACACATGACAGCGGCATGAAAAACATGTATCGTATCCATAGTCATGCATTACTGCTCAACTATTGCTACCACAGTATTGCCAAAGATCATCTCAGTTTTATTCCCAAGTTATTGTAGTTTTACCGGGAAAAGGTGTTTTGGTTTTGCTAAAGTTTATCTTGTCGGAAGAATTGGACGTATCCTGAATTCATCTTAATGGAATAATTGAACATAAGAGTTGGACCGTCGCAGGCCCAACAATTACAATCAGCTTAGCCTATTTCGCCAGTATAGAGTCACACATCCCTCCGTTTCCTTCACCCACATTGCTCACCTCTCCAATGCTCACCAAAACTGAGGCTGCATGCTAGGCAGACAATTCGTCACGCACCGACGCGCTGCAAACGGACGCGTGTTAACTCACCGTTATGTCCACTAGCTAACCAACCCGACCGTTGTGAATGTCGCGTCCCCAACCTGGAACTCGAACATACGGTTTTGCCACTGGGGACTCGGTCACTACCTCACGATCAACGTCTCCCACTCCACCGCCACACATTAACTACACATGCGTTCCTTCCATTCAAGATGCTGAAAGTAATTGAACCAGCCCTGTGCCGGCAACGTGCCAGAATCACCACAACCAGCGTTCCCTGTCACCGCTACCACCACAAAACCACATTATATGTGACAAATACACCGCCCTTCCCTCGAGTAAAGCCCTGCGCATAATGTCAAAACAGTCTAGGTAAATCCACCAAGCCATGCAGAGCCTTGGCAAGTACCTTGCCCTCCGTACACAGCATAACATCAGGTCTCAGATGTTGGCACCAAAAGTTTATGCCACGGTGGCCTTGGACTTGGCCACGATCTCCGACTGAATGTTGGGCGGCACCACCTCGTACCGCTCCAGCTGCATCGTGTACTGGGCGCGTCCCTTGGTCATGCCACGCAGCACCGACACGTACTGGAACATCTCGCTCAGCGGCACGTATGCCTGCACCAGCTTCATGCCACCAGGCTTGTCCTCGAACTTGTTGATGATGCCACGGCGGCTGTTGAGGTCGCCAATCACGTCACCCATGTGGTCCTCGGGAGTGATCACCTCGACACGCATAATGGGCTCCAGGAGGCGGGCGCCACACTTGCCCATGGCCTCGCGGAAGGCACCGCGGGCAGCAATCTGGAACGCCAGGGCGTTCGAGTCGACCTCGTGGTACGACCCATCGTACAGCGTGCAGGTGACGTCCACCACAGGGAAACCTATGGGCGATGGAGAGGAGAGCTTATTTGGGCCGCCTCAAGTCAGAGCGGTGATGACTGAAAGGACTGCATCGGAAGCAACCCGCAAAAACCCTTCCCAGATCCTTCCTTGCAAACTATGCACGCGCTCACATACAGGCTACGCTGCGCCGTGCTTCTGCACAGCTCCGGAAACAGGCAAACAGTTCCAACAGGTCACTCCGACTTGGCAGTCATCAGCCGTACATTCGTCCACCCACTTATCCACCCCGCCATTCACCCACCAGCCAAGGAGCCGCTGCTCATGCACTCCTCCAGGCCCTTGACGACACCGGGCACGTACTCCTTGGGTACTGAGCCACCCTTGATCTCCGACTTGAACACGAAGCCGGTACCGGGCTCACCGGGCTCGAAACGGATGGCAACATCTGCAAACTGGCCTGAGCCGCCGGACTGCTTCTTGTGCACGTAGCGCACCTCGTTCGAGCGGCTGATGCCCTCACGGTAGTTGACCTGCGGAGCGCCCACCTCGCACTCCACCTTGAACTCACGGCGCAGGCGGTCCACGATGATCTCCAGATGCAGCTCGCCCATGCCCTCGATCACCGTCTACAGAGAGCACAACAAGTAAACTCAGTGTGTAAAAAACCTGACGCAAATCACTGCGAACCCTCCAATCTAAAGGAGCTAGGGGGGATACAATCCATCACTTGGCACGGCGGCGCTGAGCAGGGTAGTGTGCTCACGTGCCCGCATTGCCTCAGCACGACGTGGGCTTAAATCCTGAACACTAAGTTTACGGTGCTTGCTCGGAACACGAAGAATTATGTGCCAGGAATTATATGCCAGCTGCCTTTTACTCGCCTGATCATGACCGCAGCAAATGAGCAGCATCATACAAAAGTCCGCATCATACCACCCCTTCCGACCGACCAGCCCACAGCCCCCTCGCACCTGGTTAGTCTCCTCGTCGCGAGAGAAGTTAAACGAGGGGTCCTCCTGAGCCAGCTTGTTCAGGCCGACACCCATCTTCTCCAGGTCGGCCTTGGACTTGGGCTCGATTGCAATCTTGATGACCGGGTCTGGGAAGTCCATCTTCTCCAGGATGACGGGCGCCTTATCATCGCACAGAGTCTCACCTAACAGATGTGGGAAGAAAGCAGGTAATGTTTGCGCGTGAAGGCGGCAAGATGAAACGAGGAGGTTGTGTGGCAGCCAAAAAGGACACAGGTAAGAAGGCGTTCGGACGCGGGAGGGACAGGAAGCACGTTGAAAGCTTTGCCAGGAAAGAGCCCGCCAAGCAAATCCACGCACATCAAAATTCCTGCCATAGACCACTGTCATCTTCGGAGATAAAAAGTTCCTCGTAGATAGGTTAGAACTAGCCATTTTCCGTCCATTTCACACATGAAATCCACCGGCTCACCGGTAATGACGTCCTTCAGGCCACCAATGGCCACAATGTCGCCCGCGAAAGCGACCTTGATGTCCTCGCGGTTGTTGGCGTGCATCATCATCAGGCGTCCAATGCGTTCCTTCTTGTTCTTGTTCGAGTTGAGCGCGTACGAGCCGGCCTCCAACACGCCAGAGTAGATGCGGCAGAAGGTGAGCGAGCCGACGAAAGGATCGGTCATAATCTTGAAGCACAGGCCCGAGAATGGCGCCGCGTCGTCGGCGTTGCGGATCATCGCAACCTCCGCGTCGTGCATGTCCACACCCTGCAGGATCCCCGCGACGGCGGCGTCAGTGCCTCACTACTGGCGATTTAAATGACCCGACAGCAGCACAAGACGAACAACCACGGCGCAGCAGGGCACTCAGAAAGCACATCAGCTGGCATTGATAGACAGCTTCAACGAGACTGAAGGGTTCGCTTTCACGTCGGCGCCACAGTGTGTGTCTTTGGAACTTGGTGTTCAGCACAGGAAAGGCCACAAAGAGCCAACCAGGACTTATATTTCGATATCTAGTTACAATTGCCCAAAAAACTAGGGGCCGTCTGTAAAAGCCGAGGGGACCAGGGAAAGTATAATAAGAACCCTACGTCCGTTCCGTGCCCATCCAACCCCTTTCACAATGTCCCACCTGAACGGCGTCAATGTCGAGCGGGCTGGGCAGGTACTTGATGACCGAATCCAGCAGCGGCTGCACACCCTTGTTCTTGAACGCCGTGCCGCACACAATGGGCACAAAGGATTGGGCGATGGTGCCCTTGCGGATCAGGCGCTCGATGGTGGCCTCGTCGGGCATCTCCCCCTGGAATAGCAGGGGAGAGGGGCACGGCAACACGTCGAGTTACGTATTGTACAGGAGGCGACGATGCGGAATTCGATATGCTTAGCCCACCGATGCTATCGCCGTCTCGCTATGAAACTAGTTCCTTACTCAACAGTGGAGGCCCAGCCATCGCACCCGCTCAAAAACTATCTCATCACTTTCATCATGTGTACGTTCTACACTCCGCGACACATTATTTCGCATCCTCGCTTCCTTCCAAAACAAACTGCATAGGGCGGACTTACGAAGCAGGCCACTTCAACAATCTTGGGGTAGTTACGGTACCCACCTCGAAGTACTTCTCCAGCACCTCGTCGTCCTGCTCCACGATCATGTCGATAAGCTTCTCGCGATACTCCTGGGCCTGAGGACCAGGATTGCGAAAGGGAATGAAGGCATGACGGCTCAACAGCTCCGTGAAAGACATTAAACCAGGGCCGTTTGCACAATCTATTTCCCTACATAATTCCCCACATAACAAGGACAAGCTTCGGCATGCGTCAGCCATAGCATAGCGGAACAGCGTTACTATCAGCCAGCCTTACACGATCATCAGCGAAGCCAGCCCATTTCATGGCCCACTCGTAACAATCCTACCCGCCCCACATGACAGCTTTCAACTTCCATACAGCAGCTCCTAGCCACATGCCGGATTCCCCAGCCTGACCCAATTCGCCGACCTAGCTCCACACGCCTCAAACTCTGGTAATGTCTCGCACGGAAATCCGTTTGAACGTGGTTGCATATCGCAGCACACCACTGCCCGCAGCTCCCCCCCGTCACATCATCTGCTGCATCACGATCTATCCAGGCCACCAACCTTACCACCTTCACCATGAAATCCCCCATTACAATGGCCTGACGTAGGTTTTGTCATCATCAGAAGCACCCTGTGCTGCAGGGCGCCGTCCCTCCCCTCCCCATGCTACACACCACGCTCCGCCCCGCGCACCTTGTCCGCCATGTCCTCGGGAATGGGCAGCTCCTCAAACTTGGCCCCCAGCTCCTCGCCGGTCCACACAATGGCCTTCATCTTCACAAGGTCAATGATACCCTTGAACTGGTCCTCAGAACCTGAGGACGACAACACAACCACCAGCATCTTACACATCAGTACAACAGAGCGTTACCTCAGCAGCAGGATGAGATTTCAGCCGGAAAAGCGACAACAGCCAGAGTGGACGGCGCTGCGCTGCTCCTCGAAGGGGCTCGGATGACCTCGCTTCTGTGTCATATGTGTCATATGGATATTTAGTCACAAGCGTGAAGGCCAGAGACCGCATTTTTAACGGCTGAAGTCCCGCGGACTGAAGGGTTAGTTGATCAAAAAGAGCGCCAAGAGGGGCGCACTTCACACCACGCACCAATGGGCAGCTGGATGACGAGCGGCTTGGCGCCCAGGTTGGAGACCACCATCTTGACGCAGTTGTAGAAGTCAGCACCCAGGCGGTCCATCTTGTTGACGAAGCAAATACGGGGAACCTGTCGTTCAAGAATTAAACCGAAGGGCGCCGGCGCAAGGCATACCTTTAGCGGCATATCTTTAGACCACGTGAGCAAGCACATTTGGAAGATCGTTACAAATAGATTGCTCATCTCGCTGACCCAAATCAAAGGAGGCAGCCTTCACTGTGTTTCACGTCTTGGAGGCTCGGGGGATGAGGTCCCACTCTACCGCCCCCCTTGTTGTGTCAGGACGCCGTGCGCTCCAAGCATGCACCAGCAGTTGCAACACCAAGAAAATCCCAGATACGCAGATGGACCCCAGCTTAAACCCAAGACACTTGCTGTCCGTGGAAAATTACCACCCCTTACAAAAAACAATTCGTACCCCCTGAACAATTTCCCCGAAGAGAGTTCCAGTCACCGTCACTTAGTCGCAAGTCAGTCACCGCCAATTATAAGCCCCGTACAGTACAAATAGAGCACGGCTCGCTCCTCTTGTCCTTGCTTCTAGTTTACAGCACATAAAGATCGCCCCATGTGGTCGCCGCCGTGTGAACCCCACCCAACCACCGTTGTTGAACCAGACATCCCACCGACCAATCGAAAAGAAAACCCTCCAGACCAGCACTGCGGTGTGCAATCATTCATATGTCCATCTGGGTTGTCAGCTCACAACCTCATCCGCAAGTCTCCACGGTAATAAGAAGCAACGTCCCAACGACGGAGGGACCACTGGTTTCGAATCCTAACGCCCCGGGGAGCTTAGTGCCCCCTCAGGGAGAGTAACTGAAGGACCCAGAGCCGACCGGCCCCCACCTGTGTCCCTTGAGCTCACCTTGTACTTATCCGCCTGGCGCCACACGGTCTCGGACTGGGGCTCCACGCCGGACACGGCGTCGAACACCGCCACAGCGCCGTCCAGCACACGCAGGGCACGCTCCACCTGCAAGACGTATAGTGTCGTGTCGTGTGATGTCGCCGTGGGTAACTTGATCAAATGCGTGAGTTGTGGAAATTATGAAGCGCTTGGGAGGATGGGAAGACCCCTGTAAGACGCTCGCCCGTTCAACCCAGACGAGCGCAATCCCCGACCCAATGTGAGATAATTTTCTTACCCACAACGACAACGACAAAATTAACTGTGCCTTTACCCGCTTCTGTCCATCCTAAACCCATTCCGGTTTCCGGCAAAACACTTTTACAGGTTTGAATCTCAAAGAGCCTCCCTCCTTCCTCACCTCCAGGGTGAAGTCCACGTGACCCGGGGTGTCGATAATGTTGATGCGGTGGTTCTTCCACATGCAGGTGGTGGCGGCGGCGGTGATGGTGATACCGCGCTCCTGTTCCTGAACCATCCAGTCCATGGTAGCCGTGCCCTCGTGCACCTCACCGATCTTGTACGATTTGCCAGTGTAGTACAGGATACGTTCGGTGGTAGTGGTCTGCACGTAAACAAAATGATGGTCCATTAAGCATTTGAAGTCGTATCCAATAAGACATTAAGACACTGCAGGGACCCAGAGCGGCTCCAATCCGTGGGACCCCAGTTACAAGCTGATGTTCAGAAGGATACGGCTCAGAATAAAATCAGTAAAGTAAAATAATGCGATTGTGGTCATGGAAGCTAAGTAGCGGCTCTTGATATTCACTGCGCAGAACCGCGTTTAATGTCATTCACAGAGACACGCACCTTGCCCGCATCGATATGGGCCATGATACCAATGTTGCGGTACTTGTCCAGCGGCCACTCACGGCGTGTGTCTGAATAAAATCATAGAGATAGATTTATGCTGGAAGCACTCTGCAACTTGTGCTGCATGCCACTTACCGTATGTCGGGGCCGGTGCCACGGCTGCTAAGGCATTACAAGCCATACGAGCAGCACGCCTCAGACCGATGCGGGTGGTGGCCGACCGCCGGCAGCCAGCCTGCAAGGACGTGGTAAAGCAATTGTGGGTCAGCATATCCGGCCGCCGCAGGACGGACATCTAATCCATAAAAAATATGCGCACCTTAAACGCAGCCTGCTGTGTGAGAGCCATCACCGGAGCAGGAACGGCCTTCACGGCCGAGCAAACAGGAGACTGCACCTGGCGCTTTAGCGCCTGGCGTGTCGACGCCTTCATGCCGGACTTCAGAGCCATTTTAATGCTCTGTCCTTAGGCACAAGAAATGTAACCATAGATTGGGATGCCTGGAATAATAAGTATCGTGCGCCTGCAGTAGAGACCGCACGACGGAATTGTGGTCCACGGATGTTTCCGTACGATTCGGCAAAATAGTTTGCCTGGTCCTAAGTCCATACCCAACAATTCCATAACCGCAAATATGTTTTTGATGAGTTGTTGGTGATTATAAAACGACATGCTGCATCACCTTGGTTGGCTGAGCTATACCTACGCTCGTTGAATCCTAAGTAATGTTGATATTACTTAAATCCTGTGTACCTAAAGGAGACTTAATAAAGGTATCTTATTTGGAAAGCTGTCCGGTTGCTGTAAAGGTTATTTATAGCCTGGGTTGAACTGCCCATGCACAAGCCCTCTTGTTTACAGTGATGTAGAGGCAAAGTGAACGGTAACCAAAGATATGAATGTGTGCTGCAATTAGGCCGATGGCATCAGTCCCCAAAGCCTGGCTTTCCAGTGCAACGAATATAACGGATTACTGAACTTGAAAGCCATGAAAAAACCGAGCCTCCTTCCTAACAACGCGAACATCAGAAGCTATAACCCTAATCTATTAAACGGAACGGTATATAACCAGGCAGACCATGCTGCACTTTTGATGATGCGCATACGAGGCTCATAAGGCCCAATAGTTGACAAATGTAACGAGGGCTCTAGGAGTGTTTCTCGCACGTGTGGATTTGTATCCACCACGCAAGGAGGGGAACCTCTTTGTGCATTGCGCTTTCCGTGAACCCGGCTTGTGCATGAGCTTAAGTTGTGCACGGACGTAGGTCATAGGAGTATGGGTAACTCTGTAGAACCGAAAGGCCTAGGGAGGCTACGTTAAACACTAATGGGCCTTCTCGTCAGGCTTTTCGCCGAGGGTGGTGGTGGGATATGCGTGCGCGCGCGTGCTGCGTGCTGCAGAGTACAATTTGCTTAGAACGGCATCTTAGAACTCTTTTGGAAGCTTAATCCCATCGTGACAAAAGGAGTCCGGACCATGACAAAATTCACTGCTTGCAGCATGTAAAAGGAATGCAAATAGACCTTCTTACAAACGTACGAGGGATTTCATGCGACAGTGGAAAGACGCAAATAAGCCGTGCCACCAACAGGCGCAGAGTATCGTGGGTTCTTTGGGTACAGATAGCAGAGCACATCGTGACCAGGTTGATTATCCTGCATGTATGGCGATTTGCAGGCATCCTACATGCAGGCGTCCTAATGTCTTCCGGCTTGTGCGAATGATTCAACCCGTTCACCCACGAAAAACATTCTTCTATACATGGCAATATAACTGATACTTAGTCTGAATTTCACAAGGTGCAGTTATTGTTGTCTGGCATACGTTGTACAAGGTTGGTGCTATCAATCGTACAGGACCCCACGCCCGCTCGTCCTGAGAAGCAGGCCGTAAGCTGTGCCTGACCAGTTTAAACTCTATATGATTCAGTGGGAGAATGTTTAGGCTGATGGCTGCAGGCAATAATCAAAGAATGTACGGGGACAGTGCAGGGGCCGCTGGCACTGTTTCGTACTGCAATACGGCAAGGTCCAAGATCGCACACTAACTCGGCAACTGGGATTTTTTCCTTTCATTTTCCTACGTCCATCATTTCTTACCATGACTGGAAAAACGATTTTGCGTTCCGATGGCATTTGCCGCAGCGCCGTTCTTAGGCATCTTGCGTTCAAGCCTATCGCCGTAGGCATGTCGCGAGCGACAGCGGTAGTTGTTAAAGCACAGCCAGCTGCAGGCGGCATGCAAGATCCGCTCATGGTTCGCGCTGCGCGTGGCGAAAAAGTTGAGCGTGCTCCCTGCTGGATGATGCGGCAAGCTGGCCGGTGAGATCAATAACAGTATAAAACTTGTAAGAGGTGCGGCTGTATTCTGGTGTTCGGGGTGCAAACATGCATTTGTCTCTCCGCTGCACAGCTATCAAAAATCGTATCGGGAGCTGGCGAAGAAACATCCGTCTTTTCGTGAGCGTTCTGAGACAACTGAGCTGATCGTGGAGATCAGCTTACAGCCCTGGAATTCCTTCAGGCCAGATGGCGTCATTTTGTTTAGCGACATTCTTACACCTCTTCCGGGGATCGGTGTCAACTTTGACATCGACGATAACAAGGGGCCGATTATTGATACCCCCATCCGTAGCCTGGAGCAAGTGAAGCAGCTGCACGAAATGGATTTCGGCAAGGTGGACTTCGTGGGCAGGTGAGGGAAAGGTATGGGGAAAGGCCATGGAATGTAGTGGAGCGTCTGTTGGCGTGGGTTCCCGCTTTAGTAATCGTGGGGCTTGTTCATTACCCTTGCTGGGTTGTGAGGGCAAGTGACGGTGGTTGGGGATGGGCGAGCTCTAGCACCGTGCCCATATGCTGCCATGGAATCTGCTGATCTGGCACACACAGTCAGCAGACGAACAACTGCAAACCAACCAGTAGGTGTCTTCTCACAGCCCTGCGGAGACATGGCCAGGTCTAAGGCAAACATGGATGCGCTGCAGGGACATTGTCCCATGACGATGCATTGCGGTATCCGGGCTCAAATGGGGGGTTTGAGGCGCGCATGATTCCGTTAGGCGGTTGTGGAAATGTTGCAAAGGTGGCTCATCAAATGTGCATAGCCATAGGCGCGCAAGCTCTTGCCGAGGTGCAGGACTGCTCCCATTGTAGCGATAACAGGTTCGTGGTGAAGGGTCTGCAGTGGCACAGTGAGAGCCCGCTTAAACCTGGTCTTCAGCGAGGGCATATACTGTTGGGCGCACGGCAAAACGAGGCGGTTGCATTAACCTAGATCCTTACAACCTACCAACGCAGGGCATTGACCCAGCTCCGGGCAGAGGTGAACAACCAAGCGGCGGTGCTGGGCTTCGTGGGCTCCCCGTGGACGTTAGCCACGTACCTGATTGAGGGTGGTTCCACGTCGCTATATAAGACCATTAAGACGATGTGCTTTTCTGCGCCAGACGTCCTGGACGCCTTGCTGACCAAGCTGGCGGATGCTATGGCTGCGTACATCAAGTACCAGATCCGTGCGGGCGCCCAGTGCGTGCAGATTTTTGACTCGTGGGGTGGGCAGCTCCCACCCCGGGAGTGGGAGAAGTAAGCGCTGCTGGGCGGGGCACAGCCGCTGGGGATGGTGACGTTCGGGTTGTGCTCGGCAGGGCTGTTTGCTTAGCAGAGCTATGGAGTAGATGCACGTCGTGCACAGTATGAAGTGATGGTTTGGATGAGTCATGCAGCATCAATATGGATCTTCTCGCTGCCCGGTGTCGATACGCCGCACTGCCGGGTGGCATCGCGTTGTATGATATAGTTTTGCGGCTGGCGAGGCGATGGCGAAAGCATCAACAGTGGCGTCGCAACGCGGTTTCCTGCTTCCCTCCTTACCCTCATTCGCCCGCAGGTGGAGCGGACCGTATCTGAAGCGCATCATTGCATCGGTGAAAGCTGAGTATCCCACAGTGCCGCTGACGCTCTATGCGAACGGTTCGGGCGGCCTCTTGGAACGCTTGGCGGCAACGGGCGCGGACGTGGTTGGCGTTGACTGGACGACGGACATGTCGGACGCGCGGCGTCGGATAGATAGCAATGTATCGGTGCAGGGCAACGTGGACCCCGCTATCCTCTTTGCATCGAAGGTATGTAATACTGTGAAGTTGTTTAAGTCACCACGTGTAATGTTATACCGCCACATTGATCGTGCAATGGAGACCTTGTGCACGTGCGTCCATACCAGTCGATTATGTTTGCTATGCCTACGTAGATAAGGCTTTCGTCTCAGCATACCCGGCGATGATCCAACTTTTTTTACTGCACAGGATGCTATTGAGGATGCCGTGCGGGATTGCCTGCGCAAGGCGGGGGGCAATCGCCACATCCTCAACCTGGGCCACGGAGTCTTGGTGGGCACGCCCGAGGAGGGAGTCGCGCACATGTTCGATCTGTCGAAACGCTTGACATACGCCGACGTTGCTCAGATCTGAGCGGCTACTGTCGGGGGCCTGAAGTGTGGGAACTATTAAAGCACTGTAGGTCGTTCATTATGGCGTGTCACCCTCTGTTTCAGTTCGTAATCACAAAGGTTTAAGACTAACGTGGGATCGGGTTTAGTATTGTTAATGCATGTATGTATAACTGTTGTGCTTGTCTACCGATGCGGTCAAAGGATTGGATAGCAATCTATTGTGTATCTTTTTTCAATAGGTAGCTACATATTTGCTTCATACCGCTGTAAACTGTAGACCGTACACATGTACATAAAATTTTCACGTCATACGAATGAATCGCCGCATTTTTTAGCTCTTTCACGTTAAAATTGCCAGCGTCAGTACGAAATCAATGATCACACAGCCCAGCACACACCTATCGACCTCAGTGTGGGACATTTCCCTAGCCCGATACGCACCAGCACACATGAAAGGACTTTTATCGCAACAGCACGTGTTTATGTACGGGTCGCATGATTTCCAGTCCAGGTCGAACTTCGACCTGGTCGCGCCCACCCCGTCCGCATCAACCAGAGTGGCCCAGGAACCTTCGATGGGTAACATTTTAATGGTCCTCCTTGCGTTCGTACCACTCATCCAGCGTCTTGATAGTGATGCGGCGCAGCAGCTCGCGGGGGAAAATTCGCAACAGCGACCAAGCCAGGTCCAACGAGTTGAAGATTGTGCGGTTGTCATAGCTTCCCTGTATAGGCAACAAACGGGATTACCGCACAGATCATGACAAAATGAGACGAAAGCAGACGTATCAAGGGCAAAGACATTTCAGGTACTCTATATAAACAGACACCCACCTGTGCAACAAACTTCTTCTCGAACTTCTCCAAAAATTCTAGGTACAGCAGATCCTCCGACGACAGCGCCTCCTCACCGACGACGGCCTTCATGGCTGCCACATCCTTGCCGATGGCATAGTTGGCGTACAGCTGGTTGGACACCTCAGAGTGGTCCCTAAGCAATACGCGTGTTAAGCAACGAGGCAATTTCAAGAGAGCACAAAAGGAGGTATAGTAACGCGGCTAAGGCGTTATGCACTTCAAGAGAGCAACAACCTAAACACAACAAAAATACACTTATTAATCTTCCCGACCAGCCAAGAGCTTCCCCCTTTTACACGTCATATCACCCACACACATGTGTACGCAACGCGGCTTCGAAGTGGAGACTTACTTGCGAGTCATGCCCTCGCCAATGGCGGACTTCATGAGACGAGACAGCGATGGCAGCACGTTGATCGGCGGGTAGATCTGGCGGTTGTGCAGCTGGCGATCAATATAGATCTGGCCCTCCGTGATGTAGCCCGTCAGATCGGGAATCGGGTGGGTGATATCATCGTTTGGCATGGTAAGAATTGGCAGCTGCGTGATTGAACCCTTGCGGCCCTCAATACGACCAGCACGCTCGTAAATAGTTGCCAAGTCAGTGTACATGTAACCTGGGGGCGGCCAAAGCAAAATAGGAATAAGGACCTCATAATGCGAAAATCAATGCACCATTCAAAATTCTGTGCCGCATACGCCTACGAGCCCCCAGCGGCAGTGATTTAAGAGGCCGAGGCAAGCACTCCACCCCAGAACTCGGGACCCATATGAGCAAATACTGCGCACCAGGGTAACCACGGCGACCAGGCACTTCCTCACGAGCCGCCGACACCTCACGCAGCGCATCAGCGTACGATGACATGTCCGTCAAAATGACCAGCACATGGTAGCCGCATTCGTACGCCAGGTACTCCGCAGTGGTCAGCGCAATACGCGGTGTAATGATGCGCTCAATAGTGGGATCGTTGGCCAGGTTCAGGAACAGCACCGTGCGCTCCAAAGAGCCGTTCTCCTCGAAATCCTGTGCCAAAGCGGCGACAAGGCGATTGCTCTTTTGTCAAATGCAATACTCTCTTGTTGTTGTGGAAGGTCGATGCAGCTGTCTATATTGGTAACACGCAAGACGGTAGCTACCCTTAAATAAGACATTCAGTTGCTGAAATAACATCATCCTAACATGCGGTGCAGCACCAGCCATCTGATTCCATGGTAAATGGGCGGAAATGGGGTCATGTAAATAAAGACCGTGCCCCATACTCTGAGGCCGAACCTAAGGCCTGCGTCCTCCACATTATACCCGTCCCGCATCCTAGGCCCGGACAGTAACGCGTTTCACAAACACGCACATTTTACGAACATAAACTCCATACTCAATTAATAGGGATCAGCTTAACGAAAATTCGCGGGACACGACTGGCTAAACTATGCACAGGAGTTAGCATCGTCGTAGGTCGGCAGCCATTGCACATGATATCATAACTAAATGCCTTCCACATGATGCCTTCCAACAATATCCCACAAAAATTGCAATAATACATTCCATGCCGCCCCCATGCGACCATCAAGCTTCCGGCACAGGTCCTATGATTACATGTCATTCGCTGCAACACTGGACGCCACTGAGCGATGGCCCACGGATCTCACCTGCTTGAAAAAGTGAGCTGTCTCCATGTTCACACCCATTGCAGCGAAAACGATAGCGAACGAGTCCTCCTCCTCACCCTCAGCCCCGTGACCGTGGCTGTGCTTCTTTTGGCCTGCTGGCAGCTTGACCAGACCGGCCTGACGACAAATCTGAGCAGCGATATCGTTGTGTGGCAGACCTGCGACAACAACGACAGGAAATGGGAAATTTTGGGCGCTTAACACCAATCCCAACTCCCCGCACTCTGTCGTATGACAGGCACGGGGCCGTCGTCAAATTCCAGTCCCATGCCGTGCGAAAATACGGTTTGTTGCTGAGCACTACGGCTGGCCGCATCCCCACAGAAGACAATATGCGAAGCATCTTAATCATATGCTTGGTAGTACCCGGACACACCCCGCTGAAAACCCAAGGGTCACACCTTCCCACGCAGCATGTCTACTCTCCCACTGCATATGTATGATGTGCAGCATCGCATGTACACCCTTCCCCCGGCGTATCCGATGGAGACGCACCAGCAGCCGAAAACAGCGGAATCTTCTGTCCACGGGCGATGGAATTCATGACATCAATCGTTGAAATGCCCGTCTGAATCATCTCCTCCGGGTACGTGCGCTCGGCTGGGTTGATTGAGGCACCAGTGATATCCAAGAAGGCCTCCGCCAGGATCGGGGGACTGCAGAAGCGATAACGCAGTGTCGACTTATACTCCGCACTCATAACAGAGTCCCGTTGATTCTATCAAGCTCACCCCCCAACCAACCATCCCTGCTCACCCTCCATCAATGGGCTTGCCCGATCCGTTGAAGACACGCCCCAGCATGTCACGAGAGACCGGGGTCGTAAGCACCTGCAAAAAAACAGTGCATCCGCTTTAAGAACTTTCCCTGTGTTGCATGACATCGTTGCGTGTACCTCTCCAGTGAACTCCAACGTGGTCTTCCGGTTGTCAATGCCCGATGTGCCCTCGAAAACCTGCACCACCGCGCGAGTGCCGTCCACTTCCAGCACCTGGCCACGGCGGAATGACCCATCTCCAAGCCGAATCTCCACAATTTCGGCATACTTCGGCTTCTGCGGATCAGGCAGATGGTTGTTGTTGCACCAGAACCTCCCAAGCGATCCACACAAACAATCAGTCATCACGCACCTTGACGCACTCCACAACGACAAGAGGGCCACTGACACCTGCAACTGTCCGGTATTCTGCACGGAGGGACAGTCTGACTGTAAGGGCTCCTTAAAGCTCGCATTTAGCCTACATCTGGTACGTACCAAGGTGCGGCTCGCACACGTAGTCCCTGCTAGCAGCATCTACGTGAGCCTTGAAGGCAAGCTCACTGGAAAGCATGTCAATTGCCGCCATGGTCACGGCAGCCTAAGTCTGAAGAAGCAATCAGACCCGCTGATTTGAACCTAGCCAGAAGCCAAACAAGTTTCAAATGTAAGTCGCTCCAGACTTACGGCTGGCTTCAGAGTCAACTCATGATGCTTTTACTCGGCCAATCGTCAGTCCCGCACAGAAGCATCATTGTAGTACGCCAGTCCACAAACCCCTAATAGGGGTCCCCTATTCATGATAGACTTTGTCGTTTAATGGCTTATAACAATACGCTGCTAGATCGCGAAATTCTAGGATTCCGTTTTGGCTCTGGCGGTGCGGCTACAGCGGGCGCGGTCGTCGAGTTTGCAGTCCCTGAATTGACCCCAAGAAAACTTGCCTTTCCTTGCATGGGACTATCCCATCAGCTTTTGGTGATAGTGCTTTAGTACAGACATTCATCATCAGACCTAAGAACCGACAAATTTCTAGGTTGTGTGCATGGCGCCGAGTCCCCTTGTGCATGGCACTTTCCATTTCCATACGATAAAGGTCACAAAATGAGAGCTCCATATCATAACCTGATACTGGTAACAGGAGCGGATAGGAGCGGATCAACGCATTCACAGCGCAAGGACCCATGGGCCGCCAAAGCGCGGGTCGCAGTATCAATAGCATTCATCAGAGAGACGCATCTCTGCCCTTATATGGGCAAGCAACAGAGCATTGCTTGGTGAGGACTATGTAAACTTCACACCAAGTTCCTCCGCCGTCGAACCCTTGAAGGTCCTGCAAGGAGGTGTAGATGGAACGGGCGCACAAGAAGAGTGTCGAAGCTTTGGTTCTCGCGCAAACCTCTGGGACGCTTCTCACCCTGCCATTCGGAGCAGCATCTAGGACTGCAGTAGCATGCTCAGGTGTGCCCTCATGCCCCGGCTAACTTGCACTTTTGCAACCACGACAGATGGACAACGGTTGGCGGAAGAATTTTGCAGCGCACGTCGCGCACACTTGACGGCCCCTCCACGTCATGTTCCTTTGAGACGTCCTCCGACCCAAACCCAGGGATTATGGACGCAGTGAAGATGAATGCATTCAGATCGCCAGTCTGTTGTCCAAAGGCGCTTACCTTACTTTGGCCTGGGTTTCGAGCAACCGAAGCACACGTGTCAGCACCTCGGTATGCAAGCCAAACAGATCTGCAACCACGTGCATGTGAAATCGCGCCATAGGCTTGTCCGTGTCAATCGGTCGTCGAGGAAACATTTTCCGCAGCGTCCTTGCTCAGAATGAAAACGGTGTGGGACTTGTTCGGGATTGAGCAAGTTGCAAGTGCGCAGCGACAACAAGAAAGCCACACATCCCCTTCGGTTCCCCTAAAGGGGACAAACATTTTAGTGTTCCCCTTTTTGGGGGGGGGGACTTCATCCCCTTTAGGTGAACTAAAGGGGGAACCCCTACGTCTTCTCCAAAGGGGAACACTTTAGTGTCAGCTAGGACGGCAATACAGCACCGTGTGAGCTTGCGGCTAGGGCCCAGGACCCTGTTACTCGAGTACTGCCGCGTCCATAAGCCACATGGCGTCGCTGTCATAGCTGCACACCCATATGCCCGCACATGAACTTCGCCACATTACCGCCCCTCACCGGTACCGCGCACGTCGTCTCCCCCGACCAGCTCATCCATAGTCATGACAGAGTCAGACAGACCGTACGTCCGTACGAAATCCATGAGCAAGGCTGCCCATTCGTCAATCTGCAATTTCATCGAAAGGCGCCGTGGTAAGCCTGGTTATCATACAAATCCGCGCGGTACCCATCTCAGCAGCGGGTATGAAGCAGCCGCCATTCACTCCCTCAGTTACCTTTATGCAAAAGGAAAAACCCACTTCCCCCAAGTGCGCACCCGCTTCCAAAGGATGAGACACTGCGTTTTGGACTTGCCTAGCCATTCAGCCCGTCCTGCGGATGGAATGGAAGTAAAAAGGTAAGCTTGATAACAATTCGATGAGGAGACCATCCTTGAAGCTGGCCTTGCCGGTTGGGCTCCCAGCCGCGTCGGTTACTGCTGAAGTGACGCAAGCGTGAAGGCCAACATACTGCTAGCGTGACAGCCAACCTACCATCCAGAAACCCATCGAACGCGGAGCGACGCGTATCACGCAAACGTGAGGGCACAGGCGTGCCATGAGCTTTTGGTACATGCGCATGAGATATACATGTCCGGCACGGAGGCGGCTGAGTTCTGTTCTAGGCAACGCGCTGCAAAGGTGTACCCAGGATGGATTCACGTCCGTCCTGCCGCGAGGACGGGTGCGGCGTGTACACTGGTGGCCAGCTGCTCTTTCGATTCTTGTGCACTGCTGCCGTCCAATGTCTGATAATATTACGGATGGAACAGAGCATCATAGCTCAGGAGGGGAAGCCCAGGGGGGGAAGCCCAAGCCTACATATACCGACCGCATACTTTCCCCTAGCAACAGCCCGCACCTTGCGCAACGAGCTCGTCCAAGATGATGACTCTGGCATCAATGCTTAGCTTCCCTGCAGGTAAGGGACATCATCCCATTTATGACTGGTACCCGTCATGACATGCCCTTCGGGGATGCAAACGACAGTGACACAGGGGCTACAACAGCATGCCCTTCGCGCCTGAGCACGGATGAGCGTGGCGCATCTGCGGGAAACATATCAGGAGAAGGCTAATACAGGAAATGAGATCATCTCACGAGGGGGAAGGGGATTCATTGTCGAGCAGCTGGTCAGGAGCAGCTGGCACGGTATGCGTGTTTTACCACCGGCAACCCCGTCATCGTGCATTTAAGCCCGTGTTACAGAGCAACGAAGTCAGTCACATGCTGCTGTGCTAGACAACAGATTGGAAACAGTAGCTGATTTGCAATTTGGCTAGACACATAACCACTTTCAAACACCACGGTGCACATCCCCATGGACGGGCCGGGGACGCTTGCCAGGATTTGGGCTCTTCCTGGGTGTTGAAAGCACGAACCATGTGGCAATCAGGACTCACGGTTGATGCTAGTGTTTGAAAACAGCTGTGACTCAGCCTGTACGTCAAGGACGAACGTCTGCATGGTAGGGACGGGGTAGACACCGGGGGAGTGTGTTAGCTGTCTGCCTAGGCCCGTAGAATAGGTACGAGGCGCCTTGCCTTTGTGTGATGGCAAAAGCTGAGGATAAGCGAACACCAGAGGCCAACTTGCTTGTCTCGAGTCTCTTTAACAGGCTGCAGCCTGTAAGTGCAATGCCCTTTGAAACCATTGAAACCAAGGCGTCTTAACAGAGGATGAAAGTCTCTTACGTAAAGTAGGGAGGATAGTTGAAAAAGTAAGGAAAGGTGAAGCCAGAGTTCATGACCTTGAGCGTGCACCCTGAACTTCAGTCAGCGAGCGTGGCCCGGCGCGAAACCTATAGAATCAGAAGGATATACAAAACGATTATTTCTAGTATAGTGTTGTTATTTCTTTATCACCTAGATCCCTGGCTGTCAACGGGTTGTTCTTTCTGCCTTTAGCAGTTAATGGTGCGCGAGCATGCTGCACGTCGCATTTATTGAGCCTTGCAATTTTGCCTTGGACGAAGCATTTGCGCTGGTAGATATTTTGCAAGGGAATAATGTGCGTCCCATGGGCCCCATGCCGTTGAACTAGGTAGCATATTATTGTGCTGCTGGGAGCCTGTGAGGATTGCACACTCCAAGATGAACAAGAAGATTGGCACATTCAATATTAGCGCCTTACAGAACTAAGGCGCAATAGAGTGAAACACGCGATGACTCCTTACACCCACCAAGGAAGCCATGATGGCACAGGGCTAGGCCAGCCATGCATCAAGATGGCAATCATAAAAACCATTGCAGTCAACTCCACATTTTACCACAGGGAGAACCCGATATGTCCCAAAAGGATATGCCTTGGCCATACGTCCAACGAACGAAGTTGTGCCGATGGCAGTCAGCTACCTTGCTCCGGCGAGCAAAGTCCCCGACTACCTAGTCTTCCTCAAGACAGCCTTCCTCTCTGGCGAGAAAAGGCCGTCTTAACAGAGGACTTTAAGCGGATTTGGAAAGCGAAGCTGTGAAACTACTCGTGGGGTTCATCTTTACGTACGCTAAAGCAGCCGTACCATTACAACAAACAGACCGGACATGCCCTCAATGATGCGCAGCCTGTCGCGTGAGAAAGCACCAAAAGTGTAACTGGCTGGAATGGCGCCACGCAACGGGGTGTAAGGGATAAAGGATACAGAGGCCAGCAAGGGGAGGGGCTTCCCTCTAAGCCAGCTTATCCCCCACCATCCAAATCCAAGAGTTTAAGTCCCGCTGCAATGCCAGCTACGGCGGCAACAGCTTCACGAAGCGCAGGTGCCGGATGCCCGGTGCCGGCGGCAGCAGCAGTCCGCTTCGCAGCCGACTCGCAGACTGCTACGCACAGACTGCTACGCACCCCTACGTTTGCGACCGACCGCACCGGGTCTAAACAGCGTAGGAACTTGACCGGCAAATCTGCCTACTACGATTCCGGCTCCCTGATCGCGTTTGGCGTCCCGGCTCTCGCGACCGCTAAGCAAGCAGCGGAAGCCATCACCCAAGTCGTCTCCGATGCCAGTGGAGGAAGCCTCCAGGCCTCCTTCCTCAGCGTCGAAGTACGCACTGAGAAGCCACGACCCAACCAGGCGGCCCCAACATACAACATCACCATCGGCGTCACCCCCCGTGTCCGTGGTATGCTTTTCCGACACAGCCAGGCCCTTAAGGCCATCGGCATCACCTTCCGGGATGACCTCACCCCGGCAGGTCGTCAGCTCAAGCAGGCTCGGAACGCGCAGTTCCTGCGGCTGCGTGACGAGGGCCGCAAACCCAAGTGGCTGGGCCCGTACATTGAGTACCAGCGCACCGACGGCATGTACTACATGGTCTCCAAGTACGACGTGTCCGACGTTCCGCCCCCCCCGCCCCAGCCCCCGGCCGGGAACGGGGCTGCGGCGGGCACAAGCGATGGACGCGTGACCACAGAGGGTGCTGGCGAGGGGAGCGCCGCCTAGAGTGCTATGAGTCGTGAGGCTAAAGACATCAGGGTCTTGCTTTGGAACGTGTGGGGTTTGTCGGTAGCTAAGCTCACCGACCCATCTTTCCTCCGCATTGCCCAGGACCACGATGTGCTAGTATTTACGGAAACACACTGTTCGGCGCAGGCCGGGAAGCCGGCCAAGGCCCTGGCCCTGCCAGGGTTTCAACTGCATGTAGCTGAGCGAGCCTGTAGAGGCGGAGCCGGGCCCCAGACGGGCCGGCTGCACGGGGGTGTGTCTGTTTATATCCGGGACGCGATTGCCCGGGATGTCACTTTGTTGAGGGTTGACACGGATATTGCGGGCTGCGAGTCTATTTGGTTGCGTTTGGGCGGCAAGCAAACAGGTCAGGATAGCACCCTGGTGGGTGCATGCTACGTCTCCCCCAGGGCGTCGGTAGTACACCACGCGTCTCTGAGGGCACACGAGTCTGACGGACAAGCAGCGGACGAAGTGTTTGATCATCTGGCCACCGTCGTGGGCGCCCTCCGCCAGTCGGGTGAGAGGATCCTGCTTCTGGGGGATTGGAACGCGCGCGTGGGGGGGCTGCCCAACCACCTCTCCGACATCCCGGACCTAGACTATCTTGACGATTTAGGAGAGGAGGTCGGGTGCCCTTTTGTGGACGGCGAGGCATACAGAGCACTGCTGGGTGTGCCCCGCCGGTCGCTAGATCAGGAGCATAATGCGTTTGGACGTAAACTGCTCGAGTTGTGCTGGGTTTCAGAGGTTGTCATTCTCAATGGGCGGGCACCGGGTGACACTGAGGGCAGGCTCACATACGAGTCCAGCCGGGGGGGAGGCAGCATGATTGACCTTGTGCTTGCGTCCCCTTCTTTGTACCCGTGCGTGCGTTCCTTCCGTGTCCTGCCACAGCAATCTTTTTACCGTGAAGAACGCCGCTTGAGTGATCATAACCCCGTGTCCCTTCACCTCGCGTCGGTTTGGAGGCCGGACCGGCCACCCACGCGTAAACCCAAGCCGACGTTTCTTGTCTCTGAGGCGCACAGGTACACAGACATGTTCTACAACCCGGAGGCCCCCCCTGTGGTTGGTGTCCGGGCGGTTGTGGATTCCCTGCGTGCTGGCCAGATTGGTGTCACCCAGGCGGTGGACACTATCGAACGGATTTTGCTGGGTTGCTTCGGTGATGCCTTCAGGCCCGGGCCGGTTTCTAACGGCAAGGCGGCGTGGTGGAATGATGAGTGTGCTGCGGCTAAGCAGGCCATGTTGCAGTATCGGTCTGATGTGATGAAGTGGGGGTGTGCTGCCCCGGCTATGGGGCATACGAGTTTTCAAGAGTTACGTCGTCAGTTTAATCGTGCTAAGCGTAACGCACGACGGGATCACCGGCTGCGAGCCTTGGAGTTATTCATAGCTACATGCAAACCGGGATGCGAAGACCCTATGGCAACGTCTGAACGGTAAGCCAGCGTCCAGATGCAATGTGGAAGACGTGTCGGAGTGGACGGACTACTTCGATCGCCTTTATAATGCCTCAGCCTCCTTCGATGAGGTGCAGGAGGCCCGTGTCTGTGCCATTCTCAACTGTATCAATCTCGGTGCGGGCTCCCAAGTCGGGGCGGCGTGGCGTGATTCCGAACCGGTGCATGCTAGACGGTCTATGGCCGACACTATGAATGGTCCGTTCACTCTTGAAGAGGTTGAGGCGGCTTTGTCGTCCCTGTCTAATGGGCGTTCCCCGGGTCTGGGTATGGTTCCGGCCGAGTGCTACAAGTATGCCAAGCGAATCCCTCGTGAAGGTGACGAGGACAGGGTGTCTGTCAATGTTATTGCCCCTGCGATTCGAGACCTTTTCCAGCACATTTGGGATACAGGGGATGTGCCTGACCAGTTTTGCGTGGCGTCTCTCAGTCCGTTATTTAAGAAAGGCGACCCCAGGGTCAAGGACAACTACAGGGGTCTAGCTGTGGGATGCGCCATTGCCAAATGCTATGCCACGGTTCTCGACAGGCGGCTGGCAGCTTTCGGGGATAAAGATGGTGTCCGGTGCCGTTTTCAGGCTGGGTCCCGTCAAAAGCGCAGTACAGTTCATCAGTTGTTCGTTGTTCGTCATCTTAAAAGTCGTTATGAGCGGCCCGGCAGCAATCAGGCCCTGTATGCGTGTCAGGTGGATTTTGAGAAAGCCTTTGATAGAGTGCCCCGGGCAAGCCTGTGGCAGCGTCTTGAGGAGAGGGGTGTGCATGGACCCATGTTGGCGGCCCTTAAAGCCAGCTACGAACGTGTTCTTCAACGGGTCAAGGTTAACGGTCGCCTAGGGTCCATCTTTGCCTCTCTGCAGGGCGTGAAGCAGGGGTGTCCCATGAGTCCCAATTTGTTCGGGTTCTTCATTGAGGTTATTGCCGACTACCTTGAAGCGAGGGATGGTATGGACGAATGGTTCAACACACGTGCACACGAATGTCCTGTCATTAATGATCGTCGGCTGCCTCTGTTGTTCTATGCAGACGACCTTACTTTGTTCGCGACCTCGTTGGCACGCCTCCAGTTCTCGCTTAAGCTGCTTATTGAGTTCTGTGCTGCTTTTGGTATGCGCTGCAACGTTCGGAAATGTGAGGCCCTTGTTGTGGCTGCTTCCGTTGATGTCGTTAAGAGGGCGTTTGAGGGGGTGAGGCTCATGCTTCCTCTCCGTACTGATGGGTCGCTTTGGCACCCACCCATGGTTGGTAGTTTACTTGTTCCTAGTCCTATTAACTGGTGTTGTCGCGTTAGGTACTTGGGTCTCTATTGGGGCCCTGCGTCCCCGTTTGCGAGTTGTGTCAACGAACTTTTGGAAGCAGGGCGACGGGCTATGTTCGGTCTTAGTAATCGGTTGGATGAGAACAGGGTGTGGGCTCCTGCCGTTCGGCTTCAAGCGTTCGACACCCAGGTCCGTTCGGTTCTCTGTTATGGTGCTGAGGTCTGGGGTCCTGATAGGATTGTCTCCGTCCTGCGGTTAGGTAAAGGTGTTTTACCCGCTGGTAAGTCATATTTTGATTTGGCTTTGGAAGATGGTATGGTCCAGGTCCAGCGTGACTTCTGTTTACGTTGTGCTGGGCTCAAGCAGGTACCTTACAAGCTGTTGTACAGGGAGCTGTCTCAGTTGCCTTTGCAGTACTTCTGGTTACGCCTTGCGTTGTGTTTCTGGAATAAGATAGTCAAGTCCCGTGGGTCGGTCTATCATGACGTGTTAGTAGATGATCTCCGTCTGGCTCTTCTGTCTGATCTCAAAGTGGATTGCTGGTCGTCTAAAGTGCTCATCATTTTGCGTTGGTTGGGCCATGAGTGGCCGGCGTGTGACTCCGTTTCTCAGAAGGTAGATGTATACTCGTCTCAGTTGATTCGAGTGGGTGAGGTTCTGGAGAGGTTATCTGCGTTCCTTTTAAGTGACTGGGATCAGTTCAGCCAAGGGGGTGATCCGCGTGTGTTCCAAGGTAAAGGGGTTTCGCTTTGCAGGTATCATAACTGGATGGGCTCCCCTTCACCAGCAAGAGAGGGCTCCGATCCCACAGGCTATTTGCGTGTTTATTTGCCGGTCAACCAGTTGCGTATGGTTGCCAAATTCCGTCTTTGTTGTTGGCCTTTGGAGGTCAACAAAGGACACCATAGGCCGAGAGAGTGCCGTACGTGTCAGGTCTGTACGTCGGGTAAGGTTGAGGATGAATATCATGTGCTCATGGAGTGTGAGGCGTATACTGAGTTGCGTAATAGGTTTCTGATTAACGTTGAAGATACTGATATGCGCAAGGTATTTCTTAATACCAATCCGAGGAAAATCGCTACTTTCCTTACTGAGGTTTTTGATGAGCGTCAACAGCGTGCTCTGGAGCCTCACGGCTCGTGAGGGCACCCGCCGCGTCGGCGGCGGAAATACTGTAACCACAACAACAACAACAAGCAAGTCGCAATCCTTCAAGGACAAACACCACTTAACAACCGCTCCTGCCTCTCTCTCCACACACACACACACAGACACACACGCATGCACACACACAGACACACATACAGACACACACACAGATATACACACAGACACACACACAGATATACACACAGACACACACACGCACACGCACAGACACACACACGGACGCACACACAGACACAGACACAGACACACACATAGACACACACGCGCAGGCACACACAGCGCAGTCACAGCCGGCCCCGGCGACTGGATGACAGCACAGGAACAAGCACAGCTCGGGAGGCTGGGCCCGGAAAGAGAATGAGGCGGACAAGGAATACGACCACCGTGCGAACCCACGTCGGCTTGCCCTGGAGAGGGGCCGGTCGATGCCGTGGAGAGGAAGGGGAGAGGGAGTGCTAGGAGGACCCCGGTAGATGGGCTATCCCGCTGGGCGCGGAGGGATAGGCCTAAGGTTTTTTCTTGTTGGGTTGGGTAAGAGGGCTTTTCGAGGGGGGGGCTCGCCTCGCCACAGGCCCCGCCAAGGCAGGGGCAGTGGGAGGGTTTTTGAGAGGTCGCTGCTGTAGGGCTTCGGAGCAGTCGCAGGCGAAAGGGGTGACTGTAGAGCAGACTGGGTGACGCTGTGCGGGTTGTGCTGGTGTGGTGCTGCCTCGGCATCCCTAGCCCCGACGGTGAACTGATAGCTGCTCCCCTCGCGTGGGCTCGAGAGATGGTTCTTGAACCCTGCCCGCTCCCCGACAGAGAATCGGGTGAGAGACCGAGCTTTCTAATAGGCCCTCGGGAGGGGTAGGGTCTGTGCAGGGTTCATGTGTTTCCTTTTAGTGTGAACCCTCACCCCAAGAGCCGGATCAGGCCGGGGATGGAGAGGAGTCTTGTTTCGTGTTTCAGGCGCAGTGCGCAAATTCGCGTGACAGAGCCTTGACTCGTGAGCGCGTGCGCGCGTGCGTCGGCTCCCATCCCCGGGGGAGGCGAGCGGAGCTAGCGGACCTGCGGCTCCCGGCTGCTTAGTTGGGGGCAGAGACCCCTCGCGCCCCTCTCCCGTCCGCGGGAGAGAGCTTAGGGGGTCTTTCCATTGTGGCTGGGCAGCTGCCCATGGCCAGTGTCAGGCCTGGTCAGATACTTGTAGCCTTCACACACATACACACGTACAACACATACATAGACACAGGCACACACAGACACACGCACATACACACACAGAAGATATGGGTTCGGGTCCCACCGCTGATTCCCCCCCTCCCAGGTGTGAAACTGATCGGGGTGTCGAAGGCTGAGATGAGACACTGGGTTGCTTCAGTGCGCTGGGCGGCTGGAATGGGAGCTCATCATGAAGATCTATACACTGCCCTGAGGACTGGTGGAGGAGTAATCCTGCATAGGGGCCTGGACCACGCTGTATACCAGATGGTGGTTGGATAACGAATCCGGGCGGGGGCAGGATTTGCAAGGCAGGATTGGCAATTGGCACCGGTGTGCGTGAACTGGTAAATCGCGCAGCTGTAGAGTATGCTTCTGGTGGAATGGGGTTTGTTTGGCATCTGGTGTATGTAGCTAGCGAAAGGATTCGAACAGGTGACGGCGCCTTGCGCTGATTAGGGAGAACAGTTGGCATTTCTGACCGTTATAACGCCCCTTCAATAACGGAGTGCTTCGGCGGCCATTCCCGTTGGGATACAGTTAGGTGCCCCTGCCCAGTGTCAGGCTCGGATCGATATGTAACACACACACACACACACAGATACGCACACAGGCAAACAGACAGCAATGCAGGTACACGCGTTAGCCCCCATGGGTCCGTCTGTACCTCGCGCCAAGACGGGGCCTTACAGACCGCAACACAACCACCTCCCACCCAACTTCACACAGCGCTCCTATTCTACCCTCCTTCTTCCCTTCGCCTTCTACGCTCCTTCCCATCCCACGTCCGCACACTTTGCTTGATGCCCTGCCCCAGCTGGGGCCTCTGTCCTCCGCTCTCGCAATAAATGCTGGGGCCTCTTAAAACATAATACACGCGCCCGGTGGGCACCTGCACAAAAGCACCGGGCGGCGCCAGTGCCAGTGCACATCCATAACACACCTCGCGTCCATCTGCCGGGATCATAATGGGACCCATACCTGTCTCAGCTCCTGTCCCAGTTTCCACCCCTAACAAACCGGTGGCACACACACACACTCTCACAGGCACGCCTGACGACAGGCCTCACCTGTGACACTCCGCTAAAGATCCTGCTCCTCAACCCACTGGTCTGACCTGCGTTCCTTATCCCCTTCACCTCTCTTCATGCAACATCTCCACTACAGTAACCACGGTCGCGGCTCCCATCATGCCTCTCTGGAATTGCAGTACTGCGCTGCCTCCCGAGAACCCCCTAACAAGCGCTGAACCCCAAAGGAGCGGCCGCCCGGTCCAGGTCCCCCACCGAAGTGCGGTCCAGGTCAGTTTGCCCCCTCAAAGAGACTCGGGTGCTCCGCGTGTAGCTCGTCAATCTCGCCGTCAATGCCGCTGTCGCCCTGCCGATCAGCGGCTCCTGCGAGTTGCGGGTAAGGATGCGCATGCAGCTCCTCCGCTGCTATCCGCAGAATAGCGTCAATCTCCTCCATCGTCTGCTCGCACCTGACGTGTGAGATTCGAACCACGTCAGCCAACGAAAGGGGGAAGGGGTTCCTCAGGCAAGGGAGCTGTCACCCGTTGGGCCGGGATCGAAACCTGGAGGCAGCAGGTGCGAGTGAGTGTGCACGCGTGCGTGCGTGCGTGTCGTCAAATCTTTCTGCTAAGGCACGCCTTCTCGGGCTGCATGCGGTGTAAGCCGACGAACCACAACAGGCTGATTCTGCGCTGCGCTTGCGCCAAAAGGAAATGCAGCGATAACAACAACAACATCAACAACAACAACATCGGCTAGCTGCTTACCAGCATGCTGGGAAATGAGCATAAACCATTCCCCCCAAGGGCATGCAGCAATCCGTTGGGAACACCAGACGAAGAACCCTAGGGTCCTGCAGTCTTCCCCTAACCCCCTAAGCCCCCACCCCACACACATCCACATCCACATACACACAAACACATGCGCAGCCTCTGGCACCGCGAAGCGCTGCACTGTACCTGGGCGGTTCCGCCGCCTGCTCCGCCACGAGGGCCGCATTGAAGCCCAGCGCCCCCTCCGGGAGCTCCTCTAGGAACCAAGGGTGCGCCAGGATACCGTCCATGGTAATGCGCTGCAAGGAACAAAAGAAATGAATATCACGACGCAAATACATTGTCAACAGCACAGCTTACGAAGACAAGATAAACGGCGGTAACTTGTCGGGAAACGGAAAAGACGGGATAGGAATCAAGGCGATGTGGGTCATGGGGAAGATGAAGAAGCGAGCGGATCCAACTACGTAACCAGGCTTAGGGGACTGTTAAGGGTTTAGGGGGCTATTCGCACGAGGAGCGGGAACGATAGGGCAAAGATAGGCGCCGTGTAAATGACCCACCTTGACGGGGTCGGGCACGAGAATGCGTGAGAGCAGGTCATGGCAGGCAGGGCTGATGGCGACGTTGGGGGACACCCGCCAATCTGCAGCGGCGATCCGCCGGATGATGGCGTCGCGCTGAGCCCGGTTGTCGCGATCCGAAATGGTGCCGAACTGCATGTGCCGGTGCACGTGAGGGCCAGGTGCAAGGAGAGCGCGAGAGCAAGCAGGCAGTGGGTTCGTAAGTGGGAGAGGGAAACAGGCGTACGCGAGGGCGGACAAGTACATGCAGAAAACATCCAAACAGGCAACCGGGTCGACATTGTCTAAAGCGACTCCACCTACTGCTGTAGAGTACAGAGCGATGTGATGAAACTGCCGCAAGGGTCTGTGGGTGGTAGTGGGTGGTAGTGTGCCGGGCCTGAGCTGTTCCAGAGCAGCGGCTCTTGTTGTTGTATGCGTTACATGGTATGTGTGTTATTGCCCTTTCGGAGGCCACCCACCACCACCCACTACCACTGGCAATCCTGTTTATTGCGCGACTCAACTTACGGGATAGGCCTTGAAGAGGAGGACGTACAAGATGCTGACATCAGCAACGTGTTAGCGTTAGCGTTAGCGGCCGCGTTGGCGGCGCAACAGCAACCGAAGACCCAGCGGTTGCGCCGCCGCAGCGGGTGGTTTGTTGGTTGATTGGGGGAAGGGGGACGAAAAGGGGCACAGCATGGGAAACAACACAAACGGGATGAGAGGGGAGAACCGGTACACATTTCTGTACATTAAAGTGAAAAACGACGAGAAGGGTTACGGTGGAGCCTTTTGGAAGTCTTTGCAGAAGCCGCAACCGAAGCTCCGAGAAGCATTTGACCTTACTGGCATCTCCGGTAGTAGCCGCTTAGTGGAGGACGGCAATTATCGTTGATGGAAACATAACATCCTGGCCGACATTTCCAGATGTACTTCGCGCCTGCTGGGGCTGCTGCTGCTGCTGCAACATTTCCTGTCCTTCCTTCCTCCCTCCCTTCCTCCACCTCTTCCACCCCCAAACTCCCCCAAGCATACAACTATGACCGGCAAAAAGAGTGTGGAGCTCTGAACGTGTGGGCCCGAACAGCACTGGCGCACGTTTGGCGCTATTGCTACTGCTGGTACCTCTGCCACCGCTGCTACTGCTACTGCTACTCTTACCAGCCAACAGACCAGATGTCACTAAGGCACGCGTCGTAGGGTCGGTCCGCGCTGGCCTTGAGCACCTCTGCAAGGTAAAAATGAGGCACACGAACCACACACAGACCAGCATCAGCAACACCCCCCGCTCACGTGTTACGGTCTGTCAGGTAATCCACTGTGGTGACGCCCATCATCCAATCATCTTTAAATGCATTCCGCCAATCAGGAAGACCAAGGGGAAAAATGGTGGATGGCAAATGGCTTTCCCCATAGCTAGAGGAGGTCATATGAGCCAAAATTGGCAGCCACAAAGGGCTTGAGCTCGTGAGGAGCTCCAGAACAAGCTACATGCGCAAGTTTTTCCGGAGACGGCAGGCCAAAAGTAGGGGGCAATGGCCACATGCCTCTCACGGCCTCCAAGGAACCAAAGAAACAAAAGAAACCGGACATTCCGGACATTCTACCAACAGCCCACAACTGCGCAAAACCACCACCGTCAACAGCGCCACCAGGGTCCGGATCCTAGGTGAGGATGAGGTCATCCCCTCGCCAGCGGGATCTGCCCTACAGCTCCCGCGTAGCATGTCGCCTTCCTTGGTCGCGAGAAACGAGGTCACTGCCCAGGACACCTGCCGTACCTGGCGCCATGTAGTACAACGTCCCCACACGTGACTTGGGCAGCGAGGTGACCGCAGTCTTGCATAACCCAAAGTCTGCACAAGGATGCACAATCAGTTAATATAAATTGATGGCAAAATTTCCTTCCCCTTTCCCCTGCCGGCGCCTGCAATCTGTCGCGGAAGCACCTACATGACGTACGTCCGCGACTCCTTGCTGCCTGGCTCCGGAACTACAACCACCACCATCCCACTTCACCTAATGTGAATTGGCCGCAGCGGCAAGGTATATCATAGCCGCATCAATTACCAAAGGGCATCTAAAACACGCTAACGAACAGAGAGGATGCCAGGAGGGCTGGGACATGGGGGATGCATGCGCCTGCTGCAGGCTGCTATGGGCGGCTATTGCTGCTGCTGCTGCGGTGGCAGCGCGGAGATTCTTCCGAGTCCCGGTTCCTCCCCGCCATGTCTGAGTTACCTGCGACTTTGATGTGCAAACTGCGTGGCTGCTCCAGTTGCCCCGGGGGCAGGGGCTCCTCCGCCGCTGAGCTGAGCAACAGGTTCTCCAGCTTGAGGTCTCGGTTGACCACCCCGCGCCGGTGGCAGTAGTCCAGCGCAAGAATCAGCTGCGCGCGTGGTTGGCGAGAGCGGTGCAAAGTGTTGTGAAGTGAAGGAACTCAAGAACGGAAAAGCAAAGGAGGACAAACGACGAACCCAAAACGGGGACTCAAAAAACAACAGGGCGGCTGGGGGTGAGCCTTATATGCAAGGGCGCGCGAGGGGGGCCAGGGGGACAACACGTGGTAACCTGACGCAGCCCAACCCAACCTGCTGAAAGAACCAGCGCGCGTCGCCCTCCGACAGCCGGGGCCTGTGTTGGATATACTTGAACAGATCGCCGCTGTCCGCGTACTCCATCATCTGCGCGAGGGCGGATGGATGGATGAATGGATGGATGAAGATGGGCGGACGGGAAGGGCGGAATGTGCGGCACAGACTCGACGGGGCGGACTCCTCGCGGTAAAGCTCTTTTGTGAGTCGAGAACAATGAAAGCACACACCAGGCCCCGTGCTGCAATACATCAGTACACCGGGCCCCGTGCTGCACGTGCCGTACGTATCTTGCGCCATCGCACCGCACCCAATCGTGGCGCAAAACCGCAGGCAACACACGCCCGTAATGGGCCCGGAATTACGGACCCTGACCCCACCATCCCAGATGAGTTGTTGAGAGGATGGGTATTAAATGCCACCAAAGCACGTAGCCATAGCCATCTCTTGGGATTAGTCCGACCTTTTATGAGAATAGCTGGGCCGGCATACGACAGGCCCAGCACCTCACCACCGTTGCCAAGTATGAAGCAGCCCTTCCCTCCCCCTTCCTCCCCTCTCCTCCTTTCTCCCTTTCCTCCCCTCGGCCCCCCTCTCTAGCCCGCATACTTACCATGTACAAGTACCGTCTGTCTGAGGTAAGGCCGAGGCGTTTGAACAGGATAACGTGCGCTAGTGAGGTAGTTGCAACGAGAAGGCACACACAGGACAGACAAGTTTTTAATTGCAGCCTTCAGAGGCAAGAAGCATAGCAATAGGTTTAACAAGCAAGGAGCATCGCGTGGGTCGTTTCCACGCAGGAAACCCTGCCAACCACAGTGGCGCTTACGATGGTTAAGAGAGCAGTGACTGCGAACCTCCCGCTTCACCATCGTGTAGTCCACGACCCGAACAGGGAGGCATTTTATGGCCACTTCCTCCGGTGGAACGCCATGGCCGTGCCGCTGGTAAAGACCGACGTGACCAAAGGAACCGGAACCAAGGTCTCTAACTTTCCTAAGGAGGTGTTCTCCTATGAGGGGATCATAACTTGTCCCGTTCGTAGCCATCCTTACATTTTACTTGTGGAGTGGTGAGCGACGAGACTTAAAATTCTATCAACATCAGCCTTAGCATATAAGCCGATCACCCCGACGTGAACACGTCGTGATGAAGAGCAGACTACTGTTCTGGAATAGTATCAGTATGCGAACGAATGCAAACTGTAGGAGTTATCGGCTCCAGAACCTTGTACCTTCTTGTCGTGAAACTATGGGTAGGTGTTCTCGGTGCCTTGCAGTGTTATGCCATCAAAATAGGGAGGTCCTTGTGAAGCAGCTGCCCGCGTTTCCAAAGCCCGTATGGTGTTGGATTGTAACTTGCCCAAGTACGTTTGCGAGGAAGAGAATGTGGCCAGGCTGGAGAGGAAAGTGCAGTGGCATATTGGAATGTGAGATTAGCGTAAGCGAGTTACAGGGCGTTTTACTGCACGGGCGAATTTACGTGCAAATCTTTCACCGTAGCATCAGTCCTCAGTTCACTTCTTGGAACGAACATCAGCATAGGTCCAAGCCCTCTCGCTTGGAGGGATATGCAAACAAACATCCTGATAGGGGTAAACTCGCACGCTACCGAGCATTCAACCGAGCACATGCATGCTTAGTTGAATGGTGAGATGCGACCCCCCCTTCATTTCGTGCTCGGCAAGCCTGCCACCGCCTACCGGATATGTTGGCGATGTTACAGAACGCTGCACCTTGGTTTCTGTGCGCATTGCGTACGTTGCTCGACCCCGCCGACCAAAATTACACGTGCCCAACTGAAGACATTCCCGGTGGTTGTGCAGCAGCTCTTGAGGCTGTTGCTGGCTGAAATCCATCCTGAGCTGTTGCAACACGGCTAACGCGGGCACGTCCCTATGCACAGCAAATAGCTGTTCCAAGCCAACAGCGGCGTCCTTGTCACCGACAAGGCTCTAAACGTCTTATCTGTTCTTATGTTTAATTAAGTTTATGTATGTTATACTTTGCGCAACTTTGTAATTTCACTTTACTCTGAACAAGGTGCTGCATACAACTGCCTCTTCGCCAGCGCTTCATCTTCCGCGGCAGTTTCAAGAGCCCAGAGTTGCAAGCTACGACGTTGGCTTTCGGTGCTTTTAGTTACTGCAAAGCATCCACGCAATAGTCCAGCGTGCGGCTATGGCCAACATGCCCACCTGCGCAACGCGCTGGCGCACCTCGTCCTCATCCGCCAAGAAAATTTATATACACTTGTACAGGCGCATTTTGAGAATCGCACGCGCGCATCTGCGCGGCAAAATTCGCTCCTGACTTTTGGGACGAGATGTACGGAGTCTCTATTCGCGAAGTACGACCGGACACATTTGTGCGAGGGGCTGCTTAATCAAACCTCCAAATTACAAATCGATAGCACCATAACGGATCTGTATCGTGGAAGGATAGAATCCCTTCCTTTGGGCACACATCCTGGGGCTGTAGGAGGAAAGGCACACAGCGTGGAACAGATTAACTTTACAACCCGCCTCCATGCACATTCCACAGTCATAAATCCTACCATTTGCAGTATTGTACGCGTAGTGCCCGCTTGAAACTGTACGGCATCAAACTTTAGAATTTTCGCAGCATGCTGTCTACGCTTCAGTATCCCTGTGCACGGGTTCATTAATGACATAAAATCCAAATAAGATAGGTGTGCCAAGTCTCCAAGTTCGCCGGCTTCGCAATGAGCACAGTAGGCTCATACACCTTCTCCTTGACCCCACGTACCAATTACAAATTCCACACAAGTCCGGGGCCAGCCTGTAGCCCCAGCTTGCCACAACCTTCGGTTGACTCGAGGCAAAGGCTGTGTGCATGTGTGTGTGTGGGTCTGTTACATCAGGGCCTGGCGCTGGCCAGGGGCACCTAACCGTGCCCCGTCGGGAACGACCGCCGAAGCATTCCATGATTAGAGAGGCGTTATATCGGTCAGGGTCCTAAACGTTCTCCCTTATCAACGCAAGGCGCCGTCATTAGTGTGTGTGTGTGTGTGTGTGTGTGTGTGGTGTCTGTGTGTCTGTGTGCTTGACCTCCAAATTCGTCTTTGCACTTCCTGCTTATACGATAATTTTTCATTTATTATTTACCTAAGTGTTCTCTTGCTCTGCTTTCGAGAGCACCTCCAAAGTTACAGCCATCAACGCTTTTCACACAGCGTGACAGTAGGTACTGTTAGCAGCTGGTCCCCGGTGCAGGCCATTCACGGCTGCTCCAGGAAAGGGGCCTACAACTTAATCGAAAAGAACGGCTCCATGCAAATGGAAAAACGTGTCGTCCAAGGACCTGCCCTTCGCCACGTCGCCAATACATGCTGGAAATGACAACTGCTCCAGCGCCTTCAACTGGAGCTACAGTCCTTTACAATCCAAAACCCTTCGTACTCTAAAAAAGTCCAAGCGCACCGCGCACCGCAGCCGCAAGCAATGGCACTCCCGCGGCCTTGGACGGTACACAACAACGTGGCAATATTCGTACTGGGGCCCGAACAACGTTCCCTTAACATCGCACACGTTCACGTGCAGCGCAAAGAAGATGGGCTGTGAAATCGTGCATACGGAGAGGAATGATGATGATGATCATGATCATGATGATGATTGTGGTGGTGATGATGTTGGGTCTACACACATGCCATGCACACGTCGCGGGGGAGAGTGGGGAATTCCAAAACCGCAGTTCCATGCGCCTGTGTGCCGCATTATCAGCCAAGCTTCCCCCCTGGAGAGCTGTGTGGTGGAGGCGGCGGCTGCAAGTCAGCAGAGCTCCTGACTTCCATGTGCCGCGCCGCACCGCACCGCACCGCACCGCGCGCTACGGCCCCTAACGCGCGCTGGCCAGTCGGCCTTCCTCCCTAGCCCCGACACCTCCCCTTCCAGAGCCCCTAAACCCCTAACACCCCCCTCGCCTCCCGCTTCGTGTGCCGAAAACCCCTAAGCCATTCTTTGCACGCCGGACACTGCGCCTTTTGGCATGTCCAGACCTCGTTCATAGCCGCGTTTGCCATTTGTTGTAATCGGGACCAGCAAGAAAGCTCCCCCTCTCTCTCTCGTTCTCTGTCTCTCAAGCGAGCGAGTGCGGCATGTGCCATTGAAAAATGGCGCCGTACACTGTTCAATAGCTAGTTTGTTTGTTGGATTCCGCAAGCCGGTTTGAAGCTCGTGCGTCCTTAATATATCTCATCATGAACTTTTCTATACCGGTCCCCAGCCCCGGCCTGCCCCCACCCCCCCCACACCCCATCAGCATCGCCCCAGATCGCATTCGCGAACCCCTCCTTCAATCATTCGCCGCTGGCATACCCAGACTAAAGGTGGCTGCCCCGCCCACACAGCTACCACAGCCACCCCCGCCAGTACAGCCGCGGGCACCTGGGATCCCAGCAGCCAGCCAGGTTGCTTCATGGTCGAATTTCTTCAACCCTGAACAACGCAACCCGCAACCCCGCGCCAGAGCACCCCCCCCCCGCAATCAAACAGCGTGTTGTTGACCGCAATCGTCCGTTATATCCTCATCCTAACGGGCTCCGATGTTACACACACACATACATTTTCCCCATCCACCTCCTGCACTCCCAGCTCCATACCCACACAAGGATTAGCGAAAGACAGAGGCCCAAACGCCCCCCACCCTTCCCGGCCGCCTTCCCGTCCCTCCTCCCACACCCACACTGTAAACCCCCATCCTCCTCCGCCATTCGCCTGCTGCTTCCCTCCCTCGTCCCCCTCCGGTGCCTCCACCAATCTATACCCCTTTCCCGCCACGGCCCAGCATGAGCCACGGCGCATGACGAAACCCCACCCCACCCCATCCACCAAAACCCCCAGCCCACCCTACCCATAGCCGCACCGCAGTAAATCTGCTGGCCTTGGCCGGGAGCCTGGAGCCTGGGGATGCGTGTAAATAAATACCCTCACCCCACCTCACTTCACTCCAGTTTGACCCTTCCGGGCCCCCCCCCCTTCCCAACCCCAACCGCACCGCCTTTCACATCACCTCCGCATCGCACCCACCCCCGCGGCCCCCGGCGGAGCCCCGTGCGGATACGGTTCCACCATATAGGGGTTGTTGCCGCGCCGTTGCTCCTCTTCCAGCTCGTCCTCGATCTGCCGCATGAGTGCCGTACCGATGCCGTACATTGGGAGTGGGCGCGGTACGACAGTCAAGCGAGCGGAGCGGCGGGGATTCGGGGTGACGGGGTCAAAGTGAGTCGTAGTAGTCGGGATGTGTTTAGTCGCGTAGCCCCCGAGGGTGTGTTGTTGGTGTTAGTAGTAATACGACGGCGAGGCGAGTACGGGTCGCTAGCTGTTGTGTGTGTGTGTGCGTGCGTTGCTAACCCCCACGTGTCACAACCTTAATACCGGTTACTGATGACCGAATGTTGACACGACAAGAACTAGGTACTGCTCCTCAAAACCCTACTAAACTCCCTTCCCCCCTTGCTCTACCCTTCGACCAGCCCATGAAACCCTGACACGGACCTTATTTCCTCTCCTTCCCCCCAAAATTTACCAAAACTAAAGACCCCCTAGACCCCTCGGAAATCCCCCAAATTCCTCCTCCCCCGGACAACACCCCACCTCATCATCTCCCACGCACCACTCACCATGGTCATAAAGCCCGAATCCGTCATCTCTCCAACACCTCCGCCTCCACCGCCGCCAGGTCCCGCGGGGGCCCCCTTGCGCTGCGCCTCCGCCAACACCGCATTCACCTCCTCCACGCTCTGCTCGTACGGCGGTGCCTGCGCAGTCTGTTGTCGTACAAGTACGGTGTTCATTGTCAGCGCGGCGGGCGGGAGGCCCACTGCGAACCAGGAGTGGCCCATGATCTGGGTCATGGACAGGCGCGCGGCAGGGTCTGCGGACAATATGCCCCGTAGCAAGTCCAAGCACTCGGGGGTCACGGGCAGGGAGGCCGGGGCGGACCATTCGCCACGCAGGATTTGCTGCATCGTCGCGTCCCGCCGGGCCTTGTCGTTCGTGGCGAGCGGATCGTCAAAGGGCGCCCGCGCAAACAGCATCACGTACAGTACGATGCCGGCAGACCAGATATCTGCACGCACGAACGCAACGGCGAGGGGGGGGGTAGGTGTGTGTAGAGGTGTGTGTAGAGGTGTGTGTAGAGGTGTGTGTAGAGGTGTGTGAAAAGGTGTGTGTAGAGGTGTGTGTAGAGGTGTGTGAAAAGGTGTGTGTAGAGTTGTGTGTAGAGTTGTGTGTAGAGGTGTGTGTAGAGGTGTGTGTAGAGGTGTGTGTAGAGGTGTGTGTAGAGGTGTGTGGAAAGGTGTGTGGAAAGGTGTGTGAAAAGGTGTGTGAAAAGGTATGTGAAAAGGTGTGCGAAAAGGTGTGTGAAAAGGTGTGTGAAAAGGTGTGTGAAAAGGTGTGTGAAAAGGTATGTGTAGAGGTGTGTGTAGAGGTGTGTGTAGAGGTGTGTGTAGAGGTGTGTGTAGAGGTGTGTGTGTGCGCGGGTTTGGGGGCGGGGGTGATCAGAGTGCGGGGCGAACGCGCGCGTCAATCAGTCAGTCTGACCATTCAAAATAGTCGCGAGTTATACTTATACCCTTAGCATTTGCTACCAATATTAATAGAGCAAAACTACCCCCGAGCCCGCTTCTTCTCCTCTTCCTTCCGGCGACACGGCCACTACCCAGATCCCCCCCACCCTAACCCTCCGTCCTCAGCTCACCCTCCCAAACCCACCCGCTTTGTGTCCGTCGTACCGCCGCGACGGGCCCGCCCTCAGCACCTCGGGCGCCATGTAGGTGACGGTGCCCACCCTGCTCTTAGGCAGCGAGTGGACTCCCTCCTTGGATAAGCCGAAGTCCGCAATCTTGAGGTGCAGGTTGAAGGGGTGCTCCAGATCCCCTTGGCTAAGCTCCTAGGGATGGGGGTGGTTCGGTGGGAGGCGGGGGGTGGGTCTGTTGGGGGTGGGGAACCCGAATATGAAGCGGGGGGCCCTAGCGGCCAATAGAGGCAACGATAGGAAACACTTTTACCCTTCGTACGTCCGAATGTGTACGGCTGGTTAAAGCCGTACAAGCCGTACAAGACGACCCACCTGGCGGGCGTCTGGGGTGCGCTTCAGGAGCAGGTTCTCGGGCTTGAGGTCGCGGTTGACCACCCCCCGCTGGTGGCAGTAGTCCAGACCGAAAACAAGCTGCTGGAAGAACCTGACCGGTTGGGGGGGGCGCCCGCGGGGCGGCAGGAGGGCAGGAGGCGGAGGATAGTGCGGGGCAGATAGAGCGATACACCGAGCATGACTACGAAATCAGATTATTTGGGAGCTTTCATTGGAAGGATTTAAACCGGATTCGTTTTCGTTAATCAATCGATCTGGGTTCGCTTGATCTGGGTTCATCTGTGACGATTTGGGATTATTATGGAGCGAGCGTTCATTCAAGGACCGGATTGAATCAGCTTGGTTGGTTGGTTGGTTGACTGGGCATTCGGCGTTTTAACTGAACTGCACCGCGAAAAGTACAGGTTTGAAGAAGTCGCAATCCTAAGCACTGGAAGAAAATGCAGGGCCAGGTTGACAGGTCGGCGGTTGGTTGGTTGGTTGTTTGGTTGGTTCTTTAATGATGTTTGGGCCAACCGCCCGGGTACGTGGCGCCCCGCCCCCAAGCCTTTCTCTCCCCCCCTCCCGGCGGCATCTCCTCACACGCCGCCAACACCTCACCAGCGGGCCTCGTGCTCCCGGAAGCGACCTCGTCTCCGCAGATATTCTAGAAGATCCCCTCGGTCGGCATATTCCATAATCTGGCAGCGAGTGCGTATGTGTAGGTACATATGTTGTGAGAGATATACAAGTTTTTTACAAGTTCCGCATGAATGCAGGGGGTGTCCGTCAAAGCCCGGGGGCCCCAGGGACGATATATATTATTATAATCACATATAGATGAATACATAGGTATGCAGGTAGATAGACAGATAGATGGATAGATAGGTAACGGGTGAATAAGAATTCATAAAGCGCTGCGAGGGAACGGACCTGGAGGATAGACCAAGGAAAGGGAGATATCAGAAAGTGATGGGAACAGAGTAAAAGAAAAGAAAGCTAGTGAGCTCGTGGCCATGGGCATCTAGGGGCTGCTGGGAAGGGGATGTGAGGCCGCTTGGGTCTTTTTGGGGAGGGTCTGGTAGGTTGGGTAGGTTGGCCAGGCTGTTGTTGGTTCTAGCGCCGGGATGCGATCTGCGCCCAACAGCCGAATCTTCCGGTTTCATAGCAACGAGCCTCGGTCACGAAGAGTCATGCCATGAAACAAGTACGCGGACATAATTCGGCACGTAGATCCGACGAATTTCGCAGCATGGTGCTGGTCCTGGTGGGACGCTAGGCGGTGCAACAGGGGTGTAGTGGAGGGGAGGAAGCTGCCTCCAGATCGGGGAAAGAGGGGGGCGGGCGAGGAGTTGGGCAACTTTACGCATATGTAGTAGGCTAGTAAGCTACCGGAAGGGCAATACGCCGGTGGATTTCCTATGGTACAGCCCAGCTTTGTACAGTTAGGACTTCCCTTGAGAGGTCCTGTGTTAGGCAATCAGGCCGTTGAGGCCATGCGCTTACCATGTACAGAAATCGCCTGTCCGGTGTTAAGCCCAGCCGCTTGAACCGGATGACATGTGCTGCAAGATGCGCTGACATGAATTAGAAATTTCTGCTGGTAATCTGGAGGCCAACGGTGAGCAAGGTGTGCCAGGTTGAGAACTCACGGTGAACAAGCTGGCGATGGCTGTGAACCTCTCGCGAAACAAGGTTAAAGTCCGCACATTCATCCCGTGCAATTACTTTGACGGCGACATCCTGGATGTATGCCGCGCCAACGATGTAAGCGGCCCGACCACATTCCATGACGCCGACAGGTTGGTTATGTCGAGCCGCACCTCATACGGCCCTCCAGGAGCAAGTTGTCGTCTATACAAGAGCACAGACCCAAACGCTCCTGTCCCAAGTGCTTTTTGAAATGTATAGTCAGGGAATTTCTCCAGCGGGTTTACAGGGGTCCCGGCAGCCATTTTTATTTGCAGTTAATAGAGGAAGATTACAGCAGGCTATACTCAGAAATAATATGGTTCATTTGTGGGAAAAGCCTTGGAACTTCTTCGTAAAGGTGGAGAAGAAACCTTTACCAGGACCGGTACGCGTTTAGGATTGTAAGCATGCTTACGGTAGCAAACAGGTATTTCCATGGGTACCATCCGTTACGACACCTTGAGCAACGGATTGGCAGCCCTGGAGCAGAAGCAAAGCGGTTGACTTCAGCAGTAGGCAACATGCCTTCGCGGAAGAAATCTTCGGAGCCCATGCCAATTTTGTCATTCATTGGTAGCCTAAAGGCGCAAAGCTTCCATAGCTAACATAACGCTCGAGTTCGACGAACTTTTGGCAGCCTCCTTAAGTGTTTCTTCAGCATATCGTAACGTAAAATAAAAATCCTTTGCTTACATGCTTGATATGTCCATTTCATGATTTGGGGCGAACCACGGATGCAAAGACAGGCAGGGAGGTAGGTACGCGATACGGCAAGCGGTTACAAGAGGTTCAAGTCCAACAACAGGAGCTACGGGTTGAGATTTTCATGATTCGGGAATAGAGCGCACATCATACACTAACTTTACATAAATGCTCCTGAATAGCCACTTCCTAAACTACCTTTGACTTCAAGTCCAGGCACCTTTTAGAGCTCTCTTTCTGCGCATTAAATGAAGCCGGCTGATGCCGTCCTCGCAGACTGAGCAAACGATTAATGACCACCATCCACTTCCGAGTTCATGCCTTTGGAGAAAAACGCATTCATTTGCTAGACGCTTCAAACCCATCGCCTTCCGTGCATATAGGAATCACACCGTTCCAAAGGACATAGCTCTCAATTAACTCGCAAATCTATCCGATATTCGCAACGCTGTCGACGAGTATGGCCGCCATGCAGCACATCTGCAATTATGACATGCGACGCCTGTCCTGATAAGCACCCGACGGCAACCCTACTCCGGCAGCTTCCTGCCCGCTCTGCGTAACCGCCGCAACCCTTGTGTCGGTCCCCCAAACGCACGGCACGCGGCATTCCTTTGCGCAGGGCCATGCCAAACGGCCCTGCAACACCTCCAAACATCATTTCCCCCAGTCCCCTGACAAATAGCAGTACCTCCCCGCCCCGCATATCCATCTTACCCGCCTACCCATCTCCACTGCATCTGAGCTTACGGCCCGTCACCATGAAAACCTAGACATCCCCAATTTCCTATCGCCCTGGATTTAACAGCTGGCTGTCTGGCTGGCTCGGGGTCCCAGCACATCTTCATGTGTGCAAGTGACGCCACTTTCACACTAACGGAACCCGACGTCTTGTCCAAGAATCCTCAACAGATGTCTTCATCCTCCGCACACTCCATCAAGCCCGGCGCGGCGGCCAAGTCAAGCCAGGCCAAGCAGCACGCATACATACATACATACATACTTCCGTGCGAGACGCTTGGCATGGTGCCCAGGCAGCAACGCTCACCCCGAACACAGCCACCTCCCCCCTCTCTCTCACACGCACACACACACACATCCTTCACACGGTCCATTCATCCGTTCGTTAGTCCGACAGTCCGTTAATCAGAGTTAGAGTCCCGAATGTGCTCATATCTGGCCGTCGTTAGGGATGTTTCGGCTCCCGGCGCGGCTCCAGGATGCGTGTGAATATGTGCACGGGCACGGGCACGGGCACGTTCTTGTCTGTCTGCCTAGGTCGGGGTATGAACAACGCCATCCGCACCCACGTCGCCAGCTTGGCGTAATCCCTTCCCCTTGTCAACCCCAGGAATGCCCACCCCCCAAAGAGGGGTTCCATTCCCTCCTGAAAGCGGTGCAGCGCTCTTTCAGTCCTTTCGGACGCAATATTCATCGCTCTCTCTATTGCACCCGTATTCTCCGTTGCATCCTGTAATGTTCCCGCGCCGTCGCCACTGCTGCCACTGCCACCGCCGCCACCGCTGCTGGTCGGCTTGGCACATTCAGACATGCAGCCTCACCAACGTGCCTGAGTGCATCAAGTTCGGGCCCTTGAAAGTATAAACAAAACTCCATTGACCACATACCGCATCCTCTACTCCAAACTCCAAACTGCACGTGCGTCTAGTAACTGTGCTCCTAATGGTATCTACGTAACTTGAGCAGGCGGAGCCCATACACACCGGTCCGACTGCGTGAGGCAGAATGGCCCATAAATTTCTTTATCAATTTCCATGCAAGCGCCACAAACGAAAATCTGAACTGTTGTCTGTTGTTTTTTTCCCTGCGATACAGCGACATACACCATGAACCACGCGACCCATCTGGGCCAGAAAAAGAGGTGTCCGTACTCGTACGGCGTTTGATGCAGTACGGCACAGCACTACAAAATCATAACAGCAACCACCATCACCGCGCGTGTGTAACGTAAAAACCAGAGATGGAACCGACATATACACTTCCCAGTGTACGGCAGCAGCAGCGGGGGGCCCCCCGTACAATTATTATTACAGCCAATCAAAATTGTAATGCAAAGTGGCGACAGCAGCAAATCTACGTTGTATTTTATTTCTATCTAAGTCCGCCTGGACTAACAATGGTAATGATGATGGATCTCCTAAGACAAAAGGTTTTGTTTCCTGCGCGGCATAATGCCGCGCAGGCGGGCCCCAACGAGGGGGGGGGCCCCAACCGGAAGGGGAGAAGCCCTCTGCAAGGTGCCCGAACCCTTCCCCCCCAAAACAGCCCTCAAAGGACCTCCGCCTCACCCAGCCCTGCTCGAGGCGCTCCCTCAAGCTCGTGCGACCGCTACTTGCTCAAAACTACTAGCACTGGCGCCAACCCAAGAATGAAATATCTCGCGTTAAAGAGCTACAATTCTACGGCCGTACAAACGCATGTGCCGTGCTAATGTCACGCAGCAGTAGCAAGCAGCCTATCTATCTATGTTGGAGGCCTGATCGGGGCCCCCTGGTTTGAAGTAGACCCCTGGCATCCGTTGTCCCCCGAAACACACAAACACAAACGTGTTTTTTTAAAACACGTGCGAAACAAAAGAATGTCTAGCAAAGCAGCTTTAGCTCTAGCATTCCTCATAAATGTCAAGTAACGGTGTGCGATGACGAATCCGCGACAGCACATAGGCCGCCGTACAAAGCCCACCCTCGCGTTTCGCGGTGTACGACTCGGGTGTACGGCATGCGATGGTGTGATTGTGTACGGAATTCACAAATAACCAGTCCGTTGAAGTATAGTTCCAAATCAAAAACTCATCAGGTCTGTCCCCCTGCTCGTTCCGAAAGACACCTGTACTGCTAATGTACTGTCAGGAAGTTAACGCGCCCTCAGAGGTCAAAATGGCAGCGTGCGTGAGCTCCATCCTGCGCCGTGGCAGCAGAACTTTTCTATCTCAACCCACATTTCCTGCTGCGGTTCAACGTTGCTTCGCTAACCGCCAATTGTACCGCCGCACACCACGGGCAACGACAACGGTAACGGTAACGATGGTAACGGTAACAGCCATGGGCGTTTCAAATGGGAGTTGTGGATGTCGTCGCCAAACAGTTTGGTCGGTTGGCGACGACTTGGACGAGCTTAGTGGCCTGGTGCTGGAGGTACGCGGGAGGGGTGCGTAAGGGCGCTAGGGTGGGTGACCCCTCTCCCTGACCTCCAACCCCCTCCCCAAACCCCCCAACCCACACACACGCGAGCAACACACAGCCTCCCTCACCTCGCCGCTAGGGGAGTGCGCGGCTGGTACTGCGCGATTACGAGGCTCGTGTCGTGGTCCCCCACACGCATACATACATACATACATACATACATACATACATACATACATACATACATACATACATACATACATACATACATACATACATACATACATACATACATACATACATACATACATACATACATACATACATACATACATACATACATACATACATACATACATACATACATACATAGATACGTGCGTAAGGAGCAGGGTGTTCTCTGCGTGGCGTTCGTCTTAGGGCAATCCTAGCAAGGGCAGTGTCATCTACCGTACGCGCCTACTGTGTGTCAAGCTCAGTACGACAGCAGCCTATTACCTAACCTAACCTAACCTAACAGTCCGTACGGCGGCGGCGCCAGCCTACGGCCCTCCCCCACCCCCCTACATCTGTTAACAACAGCAGTTGCCAAATAGCTATCCCAACAGTTGTCTTCTTCAAACGCCCCCTGGGAGCAATAAATCAGCATTTCATGCGCACCTGCATGCTGCATACATGAGATGGATGCTATAACCTTGGCAAACGTAGACACGCAGGCCGGGTCGAGTGCCATATGCCATTACCACCACGGCCAGCCCTTATCCTCTTTCCGCCCCCTCCTTTTTCCTCATGCCTCGTCAGCATGCTTGGGCTGTGATGGACGGTGATTCGCTAGGGCTACAAACCCACCTCTACACATGGTATGCCGTTATGGCTTCGTTGTGTCTGTTGGCCGTTAATCGCTGGCAGTTGGCGCCACGCGAGGAGCGTTTTGTTTGCGTAGTGCTCCTGCGCGTTTTTTACCCTGCCCTTTCACGACGGCCAAACCGCATAGGCTCCAGCCCTCCTTCGCAGGCCACTAAAGGTTATAACTACTAGTCCACAGCCCCCTACACCGCAAATGCTCACCCAGCCTTCAATGCCACCGGTACCCCGTCCCGAGCTCCGAGAGTTCCTTCCTCGTCTCGCTGTTCTTCTTCGTCGATTGTCACTAGACGGGGTACCCCGTCGCGATGCACTCGAGCAAAGTGAAGGTACTGGTTGCTGGACTTGAACCGTCGCCACCGGGCAGTCTGCATGAAGCGCCGCAGCGCCTCGTGACCATCGCCAGGCGGGAGTTGACTGTACGGCACCCAGGCACTGTACGGCAAGTCGCCGGGCCGACTGTCTGGCCTGCGGCACCGAATGCGAAACATGATGGCTGGGCCCGTAAGGTTCGGGAAGGTCCCGATGGCTACATCTTCGATGATGAGCACTTCGCCAGGTAGGGCAAGCTGTACGGTGAGCTGCAGCGGCGGGGGTAAGAGTAGACGGCTGCTACTGCTCCTGCTACTGCTGCTGCTGCTGCCACCGTTAATTCTAGCAGCTTCGGCTGCAGCTACGGCTCTGCCGCTGTCGTTAGTACTGGTGCGAATGCCACGGAGGTGATGCCGTGGGATACGACTTGCGAAATTCGCCGCGCGTGCAGCGCCGGCTGCGTCTGCAGTGGCTGGGCCCGCTGTGACGATCGGAGGGGCTCCGGCGCCGCTACCATCACCGCTGCCTCCACGGACACTGGAACGTGCGGCGGCGGCGGCGGCAGCGTCGACGATGCCGCCGCGGCTACCGCCCGCGGGGAAGTAGGTTGAGGCAATGGATGCGACACTGACCGCCTTGGCAAGAATGGCCGCGCCGTTGCCGCCGCCGCCGCCGCCGTCGCCGCCGCCGCCGATGCCGCCCATCAAGGTGTCCATGTGGAGCGGCGGCGGGGGCGGCGCCGCAGCCGCCTTCAGCATCGTGCAGGGTATGATTCCCGAGCCGCTGCAGTCCTCCTGCTCGTCCACATCATCCTCATCCTGGCCGCTGCTAAGGGACTCCTCAGCAACATTGGCAGCGGCGGGGATGCCACGGATGTCAATGCCGCCGTCGCCGTTGCCCTCGCTGCTGCCACCACCGCTGCGCGGTGACTGCCATGCGAACCGACTACCGAAGCTCGACACGGTGGCACCGTTATGCACATGGCCGCCACCTCCACTGCAGTCATCAGCGGCCGCCGACGCCGCCGATGCCGTTTCCACCGTGCCTTGTGCGTATCCTTGCCAGTCTAAGGTGGACAAGCCTGACCGCCGCAACAGCACGCAGGGTTGCCCCACAACCCTAGAGGTGCTGAAGGAGCTGCGCCACCCCGCGTTCAGAGGCGCTCGAGGTGAGGAGGGCCCCTGCGCCGTGGGGACGGCGGCGTCGGCAGAGGCGCACCGGACCTGGTGTGCCACCACCGGCTGCTGCTGCTGCTGCTGCTCCTGCTGCTGCTCCTGCTGCTGCTCCTGCTGCTGCTCCTGCTGCTGCTCCTGCTGCTGCTCCTGCTGCCGTTGCCTTTGCGTCTCCCAGGAGCGCAAGTTGGGGCCGTTTCCCGACCAGCTATGCGAGCACTGCTGCGGCTGCTGTTGTTGTTGCTGCTGCTGATGGCCGTGCTGCTGCGGCTGCTGCTGCTGATGCCGCCAGCGTAATCGTCTTTGATCTAGCAACGCCGTCAGCACTGCCGCCTCCTCTATTTCCCCTTCCTCCTCCACGTCCCCAACCACCTCCTCTTCCTCCACTTCCACCTCCGCGGAAGCCCGGAGCTGCTGACGCAACTGCTGGTGTTGGTGCTGCGACCCGCGTGCTGCCGCCGCCAAGAACGGCGGCTGCGGGCCCATCGGCGTCCGCAGGTACCGCATGCCCCGTGTGATTGGCTGCGCGGGCGCCGGTGTCGCGCAAGCCGCCGCCGCCGCCGCTGCCGCCACTGTGGTCGCCCCCCCGGCAGCAGCAATGCCGACCCGAGGCGGCAGTGGCAGCAGACTGTTTGTAGCATGTCCCGAAAAGGTGCTGCCGGCTAGGAAAGGCTGCGGCTCCCAGTGCCGCCGCGGAAAGCTGTCTTCCACTTCCCATACCCCCGAACTCGCAACGTCCGGTGTCCCTTGGAGAGCCGTGACCGTCGCTGCCACCACCGCTGCTGGCTTGTCAGCAGAGGCGGCGGCGGCAGCGGCGGTGTCCATCGCGGTCATGGCGGCGGTAGAGGCTATAGGGGTATAGGGACACTCAGCGGCCGCCGCCACAACCGCGGCGAGGGCTGCGGGTCCAGAAGGTCCGGATCCATTGGCAGGCCGTTGTTCAAGGCTGCTTTTTCGTGAGCTTGGACGCAAGGACGCGGCGGCGGCCGGAGGCGCCGCAAACCTGTTGGCGCTGCTGCTGCTGCTGCTGGCACCGCCGCCGCCGCCGCCGCCGCCGGCGTCAGAGCCGCCACCGGCGCTGCTGCCGCTGCTTGGCCGCGACCACTGCCTGCTGGCCACGAAGCCAGTAATCCTGCTTGTGGCGCTGCCGGCGAGCGACGTCAGCGTCTCCGCAACCGCCAGGAGTTGCCTCCAGGTGCTGTTCTGAGATACAGAGCCGCCGGTGGCCGCCGACGGTCGCGACGACGACGACGGCGGTGGCAGCGGCGGCGGCGGCGCCGCCGCCGCCACAGCTGGTTTTCGTGGATTCCACCCTTCAGGCGGGCTGCTGCCGCGCTCCGGCGTAGCTGCGGGTGACGGATGCACTCGCGGTGACGGTAGCCGCTTGAGTCCCAGCAATGACCGCGGCGACGACGGCCGTGACAGTGCCGCCTTGCCGTACACGCTATCCCCGTCGCCGCCGCCGCCGCCCCAGCTCCGCTGTGCCTCCACAGCGGCGACGATTGCCCCGATGGTCTCGGCGGCCGCGGTGGCGGCAACGGCTGCTGCTGCAGCGGCTGTTCCTACAGCCGCTAGCTCCAGGCTGGTGCCAGAAGGTGAGGGAGATTGAAACTCAGCGGCATCTGTCGGCGTTACAGGCCTCGCGCCCTCCATGCGACTCCGCGGCCGGAAAAGCCGCTCGCTTAAGGGGTTTTGCTGCCAGGACTCTTGCTGTGGCGGCGGCGGCGGCGACAATTCCAAAGTGCTCCCAGCGACGGTGTCACTGGCTGCCGTACCCGTCCTCAGGCCTGTACTCAACTCGGCGTTCGGAGCCTGACCAGCTATCTGACCTTGGCCATCCAAGCCTTGCCAGTCATCCAAGCTCGTCCAATCCGCCTCGGCGTCCCGTACGGGTCGCACGTGTGGCAGCGGGCTGGCTTCGTGGCCGCTGCCGTCGGCCGCACCGTCGGCACGCTCCGTCAGCAGCCGCATGGGTGCCGGTGGCAGCCACAGCGGCAATGGGGCATCGTCCTCACAGAGTATTGGGACTACTTCAAGGTAGTCTGTGACGTCGCTGGCCCACGGCGGCGGCGGCGGTGGTGGCGCCGCCGCCGCGTGCGTGCAGTTCGCCGGGATGGCCGTACGAGCATCGGGCAAGCCAGCGTCATCAGATAAAGTCCTCCAACCGCCGCTGCCGCCGCAGCTCCCTACCCCGCCACCACCGGCCATCACCGCCTCACCCGTGCCCCCCATGCTCGCCCGTACGGCGGCCCGTACAGCGGCCATGGAGTGCAGGTTGTTGCGTGGCGGGTGCAGTCGCGGCCGCGACGGCTGCACCGCTAGCCCGGCAACACCCGCGGTCGCGCCGTACGCCTGTTCGTACAGCCTGAGTGCCCGGCCACGTGCTGGCTGGTTATGACTCATGGCTCGCAAGATTGGGCTTTTCGATACCCCACGGATCGGCTGCGCCGGGCTGCAAGCAGGCGGCGGTCCCCGAGCCATCCCCACTGCCGTCGCCGCTGCCGTCGTCGCCGTCGCCGTCGGCTGTAGCTGCCTACCACTATTGGAGAGACGGAGTACGTGCATTGTGTTGTCGTCTTCCTCGTCAACGCAGCTTCCGCCGCCGTTGGCGCCACCACACACACGATCGTCGCCGTCATCATCGCCGCCGCCGCCGCCAAGCCTTGAAAGGAACGGTGACAACCCGTCCCCCTTGGGACGAGCAGCCTGTACGGCGGTGGCGGCAGGGGGGGTCAGCGGATCTGCCCACCGACCAAAGAGCCGCCCGCCTGGTGCTACGTCAACGTACGACACCTCCCGGCCAGTGTACGACATCTGGTTCCCGTTCAAGTCCTGGCCCCGGCGGCAGCAGCAGGAGGAGGACATTCCCAATGAGATAACGTTGGTGGGGAAAAGAAAGCAGAAAAACACACACGCACACGCACACGCTCATGGGTCGCGCCGTGTCATCAACGCAGGTACACCTGTCAAGGCAGGAGGGAAGTCGCTCATGGCCACGTCCCTCAGCTGCAACCGCCCCATACCCCCCCTTCCCTCCCTCCCTCCCTCTCGTCTCCCTCCCTGGGGTGTGGGAAATGCTGTTGGCCATTCGACACGTGTGCCCTCCTCTAGATCATGCACCCCAGGCATTGCCTTCGACATTACCCGAATCATGTACGAGCTGGAGGGGCCCCGGGACGCCGCCGCCGCCGTTTTCTCATCCTCGTCCTCCACCTCCTCCTTACCGCCAGCGGACACCGCGCGGTTGGCGGGATCCCCCGGCCGTTGTAGCCGCCGCCGCCGCCGCCGCCGCTGCACCGCAGCGTAGACGCCAAAGGCGACTGCCACTAAGGCTGCCGTACCCACGGCTGACGCCACGGCGGCGGGCAGGGTCGCGCTCTTCTGCGACGGCGGCCAAGTGAGGGAACGCAGAAGCAGTCTCTAGACTCGTGGCAGGGGAGGACGTAGTACAACAAGAGCCGCGAACGATAGGTCGCCTCTACAAAATTGCCCCCCATAAAGACCCTGATTTGCCCCTAAAAGAGAGCCAGCAGGCCAGTTCCCCCATAGCCCATAGCCACTAGCAAAGTACCTGTACGGCATCGGTACTGCTGCTTCCGCTAGGGCTCACAGCTGCAGCTCCCGGCCGAACCGTGATGCTACAGCTGGAGGCGCCGTCAGCGCTAGAGGCGCCGTTGTTGCCCGCCGCGCATTCCGCTGCCAGCGCCGCCGCGCCCTCCGCGCTCAGTGGTACCTCGTACGTCACTCGTACCTGGTGTACGGCAAAATAAGCCACACGAACGAACGCACACAGGCGATGAAAAGGTGCGACGAAGTTTACAATAGGTGGCTTCGTCGCGTCAGATGCCTCTGCCGGTTTATATCTGGCAGCTCCTAGATTCTAAATCTCCGTTCACTGTCCTCCCGACAGGTTCCCCGCTCGAATCGCACATTCTGCGGAAAATAAAAGATATTGCTCATTGGCCCAAGATGGCCAGGGCCGCGGTCCCAGACAATCCTGGTGTCGATCCTGGCTTGCTTCCCCGCCCTGGAGTTCTTGCGACACACATGACCGTTCCGTGTACTCAGGAAACAAATGCTCGAACTTAGGCCGCACTTTTCCAACAACTACACTTACAGACTTCATAAACTATCACGATGTAAGATTCCCGTGAAACCCCCACGCAAAGCCCTAAAATCCCTGATAAGCCCCCATATCTTCAATCCCGATAGATCCCACCTTGGTTGACACGGTGATCTCATCAGCCGCCGGGCTGCAAACCAGCAGCTGGGGCTGCCCGGTGACACCATTTGGCAATGAGGATTCTTGCGCAGTCTGCCAGGACTTCATGCTGTTGTACACCTCCGTAAGGATAGACGGGCTAACGCTGCTACTGCTGCTGCTGCTGCTACTGCCACCGCTGCTGCTGCTGCTGCCAGATCCTGATAGCGGTGGCGTGGTGCGTGCCGGCGTGGTTACTTCAAACATCATCGTGGCACTGGTGGAACCGGCGCAAGCACCCACTGAGTGCTTCTCCGTCTGGCCGCCGGCGGCGGCAGCGCTGCCGCTGCCGCTGACGCCGGGATGGACGTCCGGCGGCGGCGGCGGCGGCAGCGCCGCCAGCTCCCCCAGCAGCATCTGACGGCGGTGGCTTGGCAGCGCTGTAGCCGCTGCCGCCGCCGCGGCGGCAGCGGCAACGGAGCTTATCCTCTGGTTGAGGAATGTGGAGGTGTTGGCTGTACACGCCACCGCCGTCAAGTTGGTGCCGCTGAAGGGCAGCCACGTCAAAAACTGCTGCCGTACGGACTTCATGAAGTCGGCGGCGCAGGCCTACGAGGAGCAGGACGGGGCGGGAAGATGAACCACGGACGAGTGAGGATGGGGAGGGACAACATTACCCCGGATGGAAACCGGCGCAGACAGACACTGTTACTAACCGGACACCCCTCGACCAAAGACACAGGAACCGTACGACTGAAGGTACGACTGAGGTACGACACGTGCTGCCAGCCCCGTGTTGTCAACACGAACAACATCAAATTTATTTGAATTCAAAACGAAGGAGCTGGATGGACGGGTGGACGGATGGATGGAGCGAGGACTTTGATGGATCCTGGATCCAGGCGCCGTGCTTGGATTTGCCTCGAATCCACTTTCGTTCATCCCCACACCACGAAAACCCTGTGGAATCACCTTCGTGGCGTCCGCCCCGCTGCCGCCGCCGCCGACAGCCACTATCGCCAGCGGCACCCGGACTGTGTACGACAGCGGCCGTACTACCTTGGAGCCAGGAAACAACACCGTCAGCAGCGTTGAGTCGGACATCTCCAGGCCCTCAAGTACTGAATCGCGTGTAACCGTCATGATAGCGTACGGCACGCCTGACGTGTCCAGCAGTGACGGCGGTACCGTACGGTTAGACGGGATGGGTGTTAGCGGGGGCGATGCCGGCGGAGGCGGAGGTAACGTTTGTGGCATCGACAGTGGCGGAGTGCTGGGTAATGCCGACGGTGGCGGCAACGACGGCGAGGGACTGGCCGGTGCGAATGGCGGCGGTGGTGGTGGCGGCGGGCGCCGGACAGCTGCAGGAGGCGCAAGTGGCTGAGGCGACGGCGCCGCTAACGGCGGATCATACGATTGAGAAGGGGGTTTAAATGACGACGGCGGCAGCGACGGGGATACAGTCGCCGGTGGCAATGACGGGGGTGCCGGTGGAGACGGCGGCGGCAACGACGGGGTCGTCAGGATCGGGAATGCAGGTAAGGGAATATTCGGCGCCGGAGTAGCCGAGGGCGACCGGACGGGGGGTGGCGGGGTCACCAGCGGGACTGGAGGATGTGGCGGCGGCGGCGGCAGAGGAGGAGGGGATGGCGGCGGCAATGCTGGCGGCGGGGATGATGCTGGCGGCGATGGCGGAGGCAGTGACGGCGGAGGCGGTGACGGTGGAGGCAGTGATGGAGGCGGAGGTGACGGCGGAGGCAGTGACGGCGGAGGCAGAGACGGCGGAGGCACCGACGGCGGAAGCAGTGATGACGGAGGCAGTGACGGCGGAGGCAGTGACGGCGGAGGCAGTGACAGCGGAGGCAGTGACAGCGGAGGGAGTGACGGTGCAGGCAGTGACGACGGCGGCAGAGACGGCGGAGGCAGTGACGGCGGAGGCACCGACGGCGGAGGCAGTGACGGTGGAGGCAGTGATGGCGGAGGCAGTGATGGCGGAGGCAGTGATGGCGGAGGCAGTGACGGCGGAGGCAGTGACGGTGGAGGCAGTGACAGCGGAGGCAGTGACGGCGGAGGCAGTGACGGTGCAGGCAGTAATGGCGGAGGGAGTGACGGCGGAGGCAGTGACGGTGCAGGCAGTGACGGCGGAGGCAATGAAGGCGGAGGCAGTGACGGCGGAGGCAGTGACGGCGCAGGCAGTGATGGCGGAGGCAGTGCCGGCGGAGGCAGTGACGGCGGAGGCAATGACGGCGGAGGCGGCGATGGCGGAGGCAGTGACGGCGGAGGCGGTGACGGTGGAGGCAGTGATGGAGGCGGAGGTGACGGCGGAGGCAGTGACGGCGGAGGCAGAGACGGCGGAGGCACCGACGGCGGAAGCAGTGATGGCGGAGGCAGTGACGGCGGAGGCAGTGACGGCGGAGGCAGTGACGGCGGAGGCAGTGACAGCGGAGGCAGTGACGGCGCAGGCAGTGACGGCGGCGGCAGTGACGGCGGAGGCAGTGACGGCGGAGGCAGTGACGGCGGAGGCAGTGACGGTGGAGGCACCGACGGCGGAAGCAGTGATGACGGAGGCAGTGACGGCGTAGGCAGTGACAGCGGAGGCAGTGACGGCGGAGGCAGTGACGGCGGAGGCAGTGACGGTGCAGGCAGTAATGGCGGAGGGAGTGACGGCGGAGGCAGTGACGGCGGAGGCAATGACGGTGCAGGCAGTGACGGCGGAGGCAGTGACGGCGGAGGCAGTGACGGCGGAGGCAGTGACGGCAGAGGCAGTGACGGCGGAGGCAGTGACGGCGGAGGCAGTGACGGCGGAGGCAGTGACGGCGGAGGCAGTGACGGCGGAGGCAGTGACAGCGGAGGCAGTGACGGCGGAGGCAGTGACGGCGGAGGCAGTGACGGTGCAGGCAGTAATGGCGGCGGGAGTGACGGCGGAGGCAGTGACGGCGGAGGCAATGACGGTGCAGGCAGTGACGGCGGAGGCAGTGACGGCGGAGGCAGTGACGGCAGAGGCAGTGACGGCAGAGGCAGTGACGGCGGAGGCACCGACGGCGGAGGCAGTGATGGCGGAGGCAGTGACGGCGGAGGCAACGACGGCGGAAGCAGTGATGACGGAGGCAGTGACGGCGTAGGCAGTGACAGCGGAGGCAGTGACGGCGGAGGCAGTGACGGCGGAGGCAGTGACGGTGCAGGCAGTAATGGCGGCGGGAGTGACGGCGGAGGCAGTGACGGCGGAGGCAATGACGGTGCAGGCAGTGACGGCGGAGGCAGTGACGGCGGAGGCAGTGACGGCAGAGGCAGTGACGGCAGAGGCAGTGACGGCGGAGGCACCGACGGCGGAGGCAGTGATGGCGGAGGCAGTGACGGCGGAGGCAATGATGGCGGAGGCAGTGATGGCGGAGGCAGTGACGGTGGAGGCAGTGATGGCGGAGGCAATGACGGCGGAGGCAGTGACGGCGGGGGCAGAGACGGCGGAGGCAGTGACGGCGGAAGCAGTGATGACGGAGGCAGTGACGGCGGAGGCAGTGACGGCGGAGGCAGTGACGGCGGAGGCAGTGACGGCGGAGGCAGTGACGGCGCAGGCAGTGACGGCGGAGGCAGTGACGGTGCAGGCAGTAATGGCGGAGGGAGTGATGGCGGAGGCAGTGACGGCGGAGGCAGTGACGGCGCAGGCAGTGACGGCGGAGGCAATGACGGCGGAGGCAGTGACGGCGGAGGCAGTGACGGCGGAGGCAGTGATGGCGGAGGCAGTGACGGCGGAGGCAGTGACGGCGGAGGCAGTGACGGCGGAGGCAGTGACGGCGGAGGCAGTGACGGCGGAGGCAGTGACGGCGGAGGCAGTGACGGCGGAGGCAGTGATGGCGGAGGGAGTGACGGCGGAGGCAATGATGGCGGAGGCAGTGACGGCGGAGGCAGTGACGGCGGAGGCAGTGACGGCGGAGGCAGTGACGGCGGAGGCAGTGACGGCGGAGGCAATGATGGCGGAGGGAGTGACGGCGGAGGCAATGACGGCGGAGGCACTGACGGTGGAGGCAGTGATGACGGAGGCAGTGACGGCAGCACAACCGATGGTGGGAGTCCTGGTGGCGGAGGCAATGACAGCGGTGGAGGTGCCACCTGTTGAGGCACCGACGGCGGCGGCAGTGACGGCGCCGGCAGCGACAGCGGGGACGGTAACGGCGGAGGCACTGACGGTGCAGGCAATGACGCCGGAGGCAGTGACGGCGGCGGCGCCGACGCTGGCAATGATGGTGGGGGTACGGATGGCAGCGGCAGAGACGGCGGTAGCAGCGGCGGCGGTGGCAAGGACGGCGGCGGAGGCAAGGGAGGCGGCACGGAAGGTGACGGTGACGGCGACGTTGGCGATAACGATGGTGAGGGTGATGGTGCTTGCGGTGGCAACAGCGGAGGCAACAGCGGAGGCGACGGTAAAATAGGGGGCGCTGATAAAGGTGACGGCGACGCGCCGGGCGGTACGGCTAGCGGCGACGACGGCGGCAGCGATTCCAATATTGTTTGCGGCGACGGCGGAGAGAGCCGGGAGAGCTACCGGCGACGGGGCGGAGGGGCCAGGGGCGGTGGCAGCGACGGCGGTGGAGACGCCAGGAGCGGTAGCGGTGACGGCGGTGGAGAAGATAGGGGCGGTGGCGGTGGAGAGGCCAGGGGCGGTGGCGGCGACGGCGGCGGAGAGGCCAGCGGCGGTGGCGGCGACGGCGGCGGAGAGGCCAGGGGCGGTAGCGGCGACGGCGGCGGAGAGGTCAGGGGCGGTGGCGGCGACGGTGGCGGAGAGGCCAGGGGCGGTGGCGGCGGCGACGGCGGCAGAGAGGCCAGCGGCGGTAGCTGCGACGGCGGCGGAGAGGCCAGCGGCGGTGGCGGCGACGGCGGCGGAGGGGCCAGGGGCGGTGGCGGCAACGGCGGCGGAGATGTCCGGGGCGGTGGCGGCGACGACGGCGGAGAGGATAGGATCGGTGACGGCGACGGCAGCGGAGAGGCCAGGGGCGGTAGCGGCGACGGCGGTGGAGAGGTCAGGGGCGGTGGCGGCGAGGGCGGCAGAGAGGTCAGCGGCGGTAGCGGCGACGGTGGCGGAGAGGCCAGGGGCGGTAGCGGCGACGGCGGTGGAGAGATCAGGGGCGGTGGCGGCGACGGTGGCGGAGAGGCCAGGGGCGGTGGCGGCGACGGCGGTGGAGAGGCCAGGGCCAATGGCGGCGACGGCGGCGGCGAATTGCCACGGCCGTTGGCGCGACGTGTAGACCGCATCAATGCCCAGTGTCGCATCCATCTTGAACCGTACGGACTTGGTTGGGCCGTACAGCGCTGTGGTGTTACACAAGATCCAGAAGGGTCGTTCGGAGGCCGAATAGCCCAGGCAGGGAGATGTACGGTCCGTGCTGCAGGGCACCTGTGCCGTACCGAGAAACACATACACACATACGCACGCACACGCATGCCAATTACGAAGGGGGGTCCAAGCCACAAATGGGATGAAGGGCGCTGGATGTAAGATGCTCATGTTAAACTTTGGAAGTTTCGAGAGGGGATTGTTCGTCAACTGGTTCCCGCCGGATGGTGAAGGGAACGAATCCCCCAAACCCCCGACACTCTCAAGGTCACCAGCGGCTCCCCCGGCGACGGCGAAGAGCGTAAACAAATGGACATGTTAGGATGTTATGATGGTGTGTGGTATGGTGTGGTGGTGGAAGTAAGTAAGTAAGTAAGTAAGTAAGGAAGTACGTAAGTAAGTACGTAAGTAAGTAAGTAAGTAAGTAAGTAAGTAAGTAAGTAAGTATGTTCCCCTGCAAGATGCACTCTCAGCTGGCTGTCTGGTGGGCTGGCGGATGCCAGTCGGCAGCTGGCAGTGCAAGGAACATCGTCCACTGATTGGTTGACTGTCTAGCTGCAAAGACGCAAAGTATCGTCCCACAGGAACATCTCGACACGCTGTGCAGCTAGCCGGCTGTCTAGCAGCCCCTTACCCCTGTTCTACCGTATCCACCATGGTCTCAGTCAGAAAGGGGAGACGACACGTCCATCTGACACACTAGAAAGCAGGTAGATATACGGAGAGACAGGCAAACAGACAGGCAGCTGAGCAGGTATGCAGGTAGGTAGGTAGATAAGCGGTACGGCACACCTTATCGGGCGACCTCTTGCTGTCGTCGTAAATGACAAACACGGAGTCAGTGCTGACGGCCTCTAGGGCGCTTACCACGAAAATCCCCACCTGCAGGGGGGGGGAAATGGGGAGAAGCGCGCTTTGCGTGTGTGTGTGTGTATGTATGTATGTATGTATGTATGTATGTATGTATGTATGTATGTATGTATGTATGTATGTATGTATGTATGTATGTATGTATGTATGTATGTATGTATGTATGACTTAGATTACACTGTGGGCCGCGAGAGCCGGGGGCCGAAGCCGAAACACAGCGCAAGGGTCGGGAGCACACAGCCCAAGTCGGTTAGTCTTGTGTGCTCCCGACCCCGACTCAGACTGCTAACACTCTACGCAGCCATTCCGCTGCCCCTCCATCCGGGGATGGCGCTGCAGTGAAAACACCACGAAGGGCTCTCAGGTCCCGCTAGAGCGAGTCCACAAGTCTCAGCTAGGGCAAAATCAAAGGCTCTCTGAAACAACCCCCCAAAACACCACCAACGAAAACGGGAAACAAACAAACAAATATTCGGTTAGGGCAGTCCCGGCAGGGGAGGGCTCCTGATATACCTAACAGGCCAAAAAAAAAACTCCAAGAGAGAAAGGCTAAGAGAGCTCGACACCACAAGACGTCTTGCAACCACCTTAAAACAACTTAAAACAACTGACCTATGTATGTATGATGTGTGAAACAGGGGGGTATATCTTCACCCGCGGCAGCTACCCTGCGAAACCCTTCCTTCCCCAGTATTTCGGGGCACCCTCATCCAGTCACCCTAGTCAACTTCTCAGTGGATCGCTCAGGTTCCGCACCCACCACCAGCATCCAACGGAATCTGCCGGGTCGACAGCGGCCCAACTCCGTTCCTGGTCGGCTCGCAGGTTAACTTTACCCCAGGTCACCACCGTCCATCAACTAGGGGCGCAATGCCTTCCACCATCGGAAGGACTTTGACCCTAATGGGTATCGATCCCGGAATCTCTCGGGGGCAATGGTCGCGCCTTACTGTAGTGCCAAACCCTATATATGTATGTATGTATGTATGTATGTATGTATGTATGTATGTATGTATGTATGTATGTATGTATGTATGTATGTATGTATGTATGTATGTATGTATGTATGTGTGTGTGTGTGTATGTGTGTATGTATGTGTGTGTGTTTTAATGATCTGAGCCATGGTGTATGAAATGGCGATGATGGCGATACACGATTAACTTTAACAAAGCGAGCTCCGCAGTCACCGTCGTGAAAATTACCAATGAACATATGTTGCTGGAATATAAAAACAATATACTTGGATTGGAAAGAGTGACGCCAGAGCCAGTTGGAATAAGCGGCGCTGTAGTGGCGAAAGGCGACTGTCTACCAGCGTACTACATGCACCAGCTGCCGTACCACATGCACCAGCTGCCGTACTACACGCACCAAGTGCCGTACTACATGAACCAGTTGCCGTGCTACATGCATCATTTGGTCTCCATGGGATGTTCAGTTGCGACGATGTGGGAGTTAGCCGTACACTTGCCGTACAACATCCGTACCCTTTCCAGGCTGCACACCTGCCGCATGTAAACAGAGGTGCCGAAGCTAACGGTGATTTGGGACTGGGCGCGGTCCAAGGTGTCGTTGGTGAGGAAAAATACGGCCGAACGGTCCGCTGCCGTATTGGGCGGCCCAGCAAGGCAGCGAGGCCCGTTGTAGTCAGGTGGGCCCGATAGCGCCAGGACGTTGGCGACGGAAAGGTCCTTCGGTTCAGGGCTTGCGGACGCTGAGGCACCATATTGTACAACATCATTCGCCGTACAGGTAGAGATTGGCGTGGGACAAGGTGCAGCGCCGCTGCTGAGCGGCAGGAGCGGCAGGAGGAGGAGGAGGAGGAGGAGGAAGAGAAGCAGCGGGAGCGGGAATGGGAACGGGACCCGGCACATGGCCTGCCAGGGTTGCGCGGCTGGCCACGGTCGCTCCCTTGATAAGCACTGAGCCGCTGGCCGTGGGTTAGGAGATCCCGTCCGACTCGGCTGCCCTGGGACATAGTAGCCGCTGCCATGGCAGTCGGCCTGCTGTTTGAATGCGACAAGGGAGGTATCATTACCGAAGCACCGGGACTGCGTGAGGGCCTCCGTAATCGTTAGGCGACTCCGAGGATTATTATTATTGTTGGAGGGCTGCCAGAGTTCCTGGCCCTTTTGGGATGTCCATTTCGCTGTTTCAGCTTGTCCCAACTGCAGCAGCGTGGGCATAAGCGTATCGCCAACTGCAGTCACCTTAGCCGCGGCGGCTGAAAGCCGCGGCTTTTCCAGCCGACGTCCAGTGCAGAAGCTGTGCCCGACGTGAAAAAGCTGGACCAGATATTTGTGACGCCTTGGGCGGATATCTTTGATACGTAGATAGGCCTAATTATGAGGTGATGAAACCAGTTATGTGCAAAGCCACCTTTGCACTAGGCGACCAGCTGCGCCATACGGACGCCTCCCATCAATAACCAAGACGCCACTGGTTAACTCCAGCAACCCGTTGCCAAGATTGCATGCCATTGAGAAATGATATGACACATAAACCGAGCTTACATTCGGCGCCAATTGAACGGACTGTTCGGGTCCTTGCGTACCCCACAACTTTCAAGTGAAGGCCCGTTTTACGAAGCGAAGAACAGATTCGGATTGGTGACTACCGAAATCCTACCTATGAGCGCATGTCAGTCATTTCTGTAATATGCTTTTCCAAGGAATTCCTATGCGCGCTCTTGTATAACTAGAGCATGAGTTCTTGGTAATGTTACATGATAAGCTGGGACATATGGACAAACTATTAACTAATAGATCAAGAAAGCTCCTTTAACCCTATAATCCGCGCGTACTTCATCATGTCCTGTACTGCCGATTATCGATGCAGTAATCCCCACTTGCTCGATTCGCCTCTGCTGCGCACACTGTTAAGCTTCGCAATCTGTTGTATTACTTGGTTTGTTTTATAATTTCTCTAAGTACTCCTAGCTAGGGCACGCTTTCATTTGTGAAAACCGCTAGGCCACATGGCCGCATGGCACAGGGAGGTTCCGCACCACTGCCATCTCTCCTTTCCACAATCCACGCACGTTTCACACTAGTACAATATCAAAATTAGGGATCAATCTTTACGGGGAAGGACCATGCTGAGCCCGCCCAAGCCTTTATGGCCGTCCACATGCAGTACACACTTCGGATTCGCTACGAGCTGCTCGCCATGTCGCACTTGCAGTAACTGCAATGCCGAGCTCCTAGGTCCTCTTGCCACAAAGCAAAATTCGTAGTATTAAGTCCGGCTTGAATGTGGCAGAAGTCATTAGCCGCCAAACGCGTGTAAGCGCTTCGTGCGTTCGCGCTCTCGCTTAACCTTCTGTCTCAGGTCAGGTAATCGAAGCTGGGTTGACCCCCCTTAATCTAGTTCCCTACCACAAAAGCTTGATGTGTGTGGTCCACAAAAGTAAGGTTACTTCATCTAGCAGCACGTGATCACTTCGCGCGCGTGTTGTTCACTACCGTGTCATGTTAACTTCTACTAGAATTCCAGTAAAATTTTGGTCATTTACAGGCGACACTCTCGTATGATAGGTAGGGACGGTGCCTACCTATTACAACGGAGTGTTGCCTATAGGTGATGATTAAAGCTTTTACTGACGTAACCCACCGTGGAAAAGGCCCAGCCATAGAACAAATAGGGGCACACGCGGACGGCGGGAGGACGGGTCCTGCCAGAACCTGCCAGGACCTGGCTGCAGTGCAGAGACAGAACACAACGCGATACAGCAAGCGACAAAAAAGGAATTCCTGTGCCAGCGACTGGGAAACACATTAATAACCGTCATATTATAGTGATATTCACGCTCGCAGAGAGGATGTGGTCTGCACAGCAGGCAGTCACCTGGCCGAGAGTGGCACAGCCCGTGGCAGAAAGCCCGTGGCAGAAAGCCCTCTGCATAAACCTGTAGCTCTCTGAGCTCTCTGTTCTCATCAGCAGCCGTCATCATGCATCATGGACGGCCCCCCTTTGCAAGTTACTAACTGCCATTTCCGCGGCTGTCACTGCTGCTGCTGTAGCTGCTGCTATTACTGTTGCTATCACTGCTGCTGCTGTTGCTGCTGCTGCTATTTCTGCTGCTATGACCCCATGTCCAGAGAGAGATGTCTAGCCGGATGTATCCATGCATCCATACATGTGTGGTGTGTATGTGTATGTGAATGTGTGTAAGTATTGTTACATATCTTGACAGGCCTGGCACTGGCTAGGGGTTGCTGCCTAGCCCCAATGGACAAGACCGGGAGCCCCCGGGGGGAAAGGGGCGGGGCGTTAGGGGCCACTATTCCCTCCCGCTTGACACGGAGTGCGTGTGCATATGTGTGTTTTAATGAATTAAGCTTGTATGCACATCACATCTTCCAGTGTAGTGCCATCCATCTGTCTACACACACCATTAAGCAGCTAGCTAGAGGGGTAGCTAGGCCCCGGTCTATCCGCACCTCTGCAACGGCCATCCCTCCCCCCACAACCAACACTAACGCCAACACCGCACGCTCCATAAACCTTCCATCCTATTGGTAAGGTGGGCCCAGTACATGCCTAACCCCATCTATTCGGGAACCAGAACAACCCAAAGTACCTCCCCCTCTTCAATCTCCTCCAAACACCTACACCTACACCTACAGCTACAGCTACAGCTACAACCACCACAGCATGATAAGTCATATTATAACCCTTGATGCCGTTGCTGGCTGGGGTGCTGTCCAATGGAGACCTGTGGTGGAGCTCCCCATCCCCATTGCAGTGGAGCCCCAACCACCTGGCATGTGGAGTGTGATGATGGGAGGACGAAGAAGAGGAGGAGCAGGAGCAGGAGCAGGCGAAGGAGGTGGGGTTTAGGTGCTGTGGGGGGATGCACATCACATGTGCACGACTCTCCCCTTGCCCCTCCCGCCCACATGCACACCCTGTAGGACCCCTTTCAAACCATGTGCCGCCATACGTGGGATGCGGGGTGGGTAGAGGGTTTTTAAGGCCTGAGAGACTTTTTCCCGGTGCCGTAAGTGGTGCCGTAAGCCCTCTGGCACCAACCCTCCCTTTCCCCCTCCTCCCCCTTCCTAGCAATCCCCCAGAGGAGGATCTGCATCCATATCCGTGTCATCCTCAATGCTCTACGTAGTTCCTTATTTCCGGGGCTGGCACCCAGCTGGCTACAAATCTTCCACCCCCTCGCTGTCCTCCTCCTCCTCCTCCTGCCCTTCGCTGCAGTCCTCTCTGACACCCTCTGCCTCTTGTTGGTGCTGCTGCCGTGCCGCCACCACATGTTGACAGGCGGCGCAGTGTTCCATGATCCGCGAGAACTCCACCTCTATGAGCTCCACACTCTGAGAGCTAGCCTGTGGGTGGATCGGGGCAGCAAGAGGGGAAAGGAGAAGAAGAAGAAGGGGGGAGGAGGAGGCGAAGCAGGAAACAGCATTGATGATTCCGACGACACTGCATGGAGCCTTGCATGGCCTTCATCCCCTCCTGCTCACAACCATACACAGCACGGGTACCATAGGGCATCGACTGCAGCTTGACATTGGAGTGCATTTTCTCACATCTCTCCTCTCCTTTTCCCTTGGCAACCCTTTCTCCCTCCCACACGCGCATATGTATACACCTACATACACACATGTTGGCTTGATGGTGGAGGCCATTGAAGCACATGCATACATACATGCATGCATGTATGTATGCATTCATTCAGCTTTAATAACCTATACGAGCTCAATATTTATGGCTCCTCCACTACCACTACCACTACCACTACCACTGCTGTGCACAAGCCTGCCCTTGTTCATGTTGATGTTGTTACAGGGTGGTTAAGCTTCACCAGTGGCCTCCTTCCCGAGGCAGTTCCCTGCTCTCCCCTGCTAGAGGGGCACCCTAATCCATTCACCCCATCCGACTTCAGAGTGTACTCTTTTGAGTTTGGCAACTCACCATCGGCATCCAACCAAGTCTAGCGGATCAACGGCGCGTCAACTTAGTTCCTGGTCAGCTCGCAAGTTGATTTTATCACGTCCTACACCGTCCACAAAATGGGGGGCCACCTCCCATTTCATCACCTCTCAAACACCCCGAGAGGTCGGCATGCGGATTTGAACCCGGACGCGGCGGGAGCAGAAGCCAGGCCTTAACCTCTGCCAGCCGCCTGCCTTTTTGTCAAACTTCAAGGCTGTCTTGAAGGCTGTCTTGACTTAATCCATCAATCCCAGGGCGACAATGTAGTGCACCAAAATGCTTCTTGTTGTTGCTAAAACATGCTTACAAGCGCAGATCATGCCGCTTGTGGGCCTTGGCAGGCACTTGGGTCACTTTGTGGTGGATGCAGCCACGAATATTGAGCTCGTAGATTGTCTAAGCCTCGCATCCACATACTAGATGCACCATAAAACAATTTAAAATGAGGCACAGCATGGCTGTATATTGCCATCAATCGGTAATGGACTACAATAATTTCTGTAACAACGTTTATATTACAAATTCTATATTATATATAATGTGAACAACGATTATATTATAAATTCTTTTAAAAAAAAATCGAAATCCATCTACCTAATAAAACAATATCTACCCCCACACACACACACCGGGGGTGGTCTCTGATCTGCTCCTGCTCCCCCCGCCAACACGAACTCGTACATCGAGTCCGGGAGGCCCTCGCGGTACCAGGCGTGCTGGATGACTTCCAGAAGCGTCGGTCGCCGATCAGGGTCGTACCGCAACATGCCGTACAGCAGGTCCAGCAGCCCAGCACTCGCTGTTGCTGCTGTTGCCATCACCGTCACCGCCAATGGTGATGAGGGTGCCATGGCCTCTGTTCTGTTGGTGGGGGCGGTGACCATCGTGATCGTGGGGGAAGAGGCAGGAAGGAGCTTCTTCCAGACCTCGTTTTTCATGTTGTCGTGTATTTCCCGGAAATTGCGATTGAAGTCCAGGTTTCGACCGTCAAGTGTTCGACTGAAGGGCAGCACACCGAAGACCATCTGGAAGATCACCACGCCACAAGAGAACACTGCGTGCATGAGAACAGGGAAATAAAATCTACGGGTTTTAGGGTTTTAAGGGTTTCTTTTCACATGTATGGATAGCTGTACGACAGCCAAGTACGGCAGTGACGTACCATCGGCTTTGCGACCGTCATACGGCTTCCCAGAAAAGACCTCTGGCGGGGCTCCAAGAGCAGTGAGGCACACAGACGTCGGAACATGTGTCGTATTGTGCCGTGTCAGGGCAGGTCGCGCCAATGTAAGCATAGCATAGCATAGCATAACCCCAGCCGCCGGAAGCAAGAAGCAAAGGGTGAGGGTGTGTGTGGAGGAAAGGGGGGGTACATCAGGTCACGGGAAAGGTGGAGTAAATGTGGAGGGATACACACAGGCCCGGCGAGGTGAGGTGGGGTGAGGTGAGGGATGCAAAGGCCCGCCACGTCCCGTGTAAGACACGTATACATACATACATACATACATACATACATACATACATACATACATACATACATACATACATACATACATACATACATACATGCATACATACATACATGCATAAATACATACATTCCTTTCTCCTCTACCCATCACAGCACAGTGCAGCACACCACACCACACTCAGCTCGCCACCGCACCGCACCGCACAGTGCACCACGTTCAGCTCACCGGGCGCCATGTAATGCGGGGAGCCTACTTGTGATTTGGGCACCGAGTCCGCGCTGCTCTTGCACAAACCAAAGTCGGCCACCTGCGGCGCCAAATGATGACGGGGGACCCTCCTTCGTTGAAGTTGCTTTGGTGTCTGTATGTGCATGTGTCTGTGTGTCTGTATGTGTCTGTATGTGTGTCTGTGTGTGTCTGTGTGTGTCTGTGTGTGTCTGTATGTGTCTGTATGTGTCTGTATGTGTCTGTATGTGTCTGTATGTGTGCAAGATCTCTTGCCCGTGGCTCAGATCATGAACACACAAACAAACGGGACACCAATGCAGTAAAAGCAAAGTCGAGCTTGGTAAGTGTTCATCTGTTGTTCACGCAGTACAGTACGACAGTATGGCACGAATGCCGTACGCTCAATTGCCATGATGTGGCACCAACATGCGGTATCTCGTAGACGCTTTGGAGCCAACTAACCAACCAACAAATTGCACTGCACTGCGGATCCAACCAAACCTCGTCCCAAGTTACACCACACCATCCCAATACCCAATACCTTGAGCAAGGGGGGCTCCAGGGGTTGCGGGCTATCCTTATTGCTGTGCAGGAGCAGATTGGCGGGCTTGATGTCCCTTGGGGAGGTGTGTGGGGCGGGGGGGAGGGGTAAAGCAAGTAACACCCAGAGGGGGTCGGGGGGGTGAGGGGGGGAATGATTGAATGCCGACATAGGTGGGGACGAAGAAAGAGCATCCTATGGACCCAAACTGCTGTACGACAAGTTCGAACCTAGAAGTTCCAAAACAGGTATTAGCGCGGCAGCAGCTCCACTCAACGCCCAAAACTACACGTACGGCCCAAAACACACATACACACCTGCATACCTGCACACTTTTTCGCGACCCCGACACACCTGTTGTACACCCCGTGCGCGTGGCAGTACGACAGGCCGTACACCAACTGCTGTGCGAACCACCGTGCCGTCGCCTCCGGTAGCCGGTGACCTGGCTGTGCCGCCAGCCATTGCTTCAAACTCCCGCTGTCCGCATACTCTAATGTCAGGTAAAGCCGTTGGTCGGTTGTAAGGCCCACCTGAGGCAAAAACGGTTATATGACGACCGTGTAACGACCGCAGTGAAGGCGGTTATGGCGGTTGAACCCCTCAAGGGCTCCCCCTACCTCTCCCCCCCATCCGCAGCCCTCTTTCAAAAGTCACCTCTTTGAAGCCGATGACATGTTCGTGGTTCAGGCGACGTTGGTTGACCGCCTCCCGCTTTAAATACTCCAGGTAACGAAGCTCACAACGGACGAGCGGCTGCATGGTTACGTACAAACATACATACAGGAGTAGAACGTGATCACAATGCAACACGATACGATTAAAGCCAAAACTCGTTACTAAAACTCGTTTTTTTCAAGAAGCACCAATAAACCATAAAACGCAATCAATTAAAATGAATGCGTGTATGGAGGATGTGGGGAGACAGAGAGAGGGCTGGCGGGGGAAAGGAGGGGAGATAGAACGGAGCGGGGGAGGTAAAAGACGGGGAAAAGAGCGACACGGGGGGGAACGGGGGAGAAATGGTTAACAAGGGTGGAACGTCGCTAACCTTGTATATCTTGACAGCCACCCACTCCGACTGGCAGACGATATTGTCCGCATGGGGAACTGACTCGGGGGCTTGGGGACTGTTTCGTGCAGGGGTCGCGGGGACGTTCGTGGCGTGAACTGCACTGTACAACATGCCGGAAAACCGGCGCTGCGCAACGCGTGCGCTGAAGACGTTACCTGGTAGCGCTTCTTGCAGGTTGGAGAGGCGTTCGGCGGCAGCACAAGTAGACCTTTTCAAGAAAGCCAAGGACAACGCACCTTGAATTAGGTTGATGGAAAGTAACAATATATCAAAGTGTCTACATTACCAAGTATGCGCTTTGTCATCTTAGCTGCATCAATAGCACCGATGCTCCAGCAAGTACATACCAGGACATCTAGCAGGACATACCTTTCCAAACGCTCCGGAGCCCAAGATATCAACGGGATGGGAATAAGTTGATGCTGGAAGTCCCAGCGGATTTGGATCCCCAAAGATTACTCGACGGGTCATTTCATGGCAGGTTGAGACTGTTCTTCGAGATAGCTAGGCGTGCGCAGGACATCTTAGCTAAAATATTCAATATGGATCTTCAAGTTTCCGCTACACTGCGTCCCTTATCAACAGGGCGGTGGGAGGTGCCATGTGTATCCCGATATCGTGCCGGCTGATAGGCGTTTTTGCTAGATTTAACGAGAGCTGAAGGATGCTCCGCACGATACGCGTCTGGAGTAATAGATGACCAGGTGCTGGGTTCTCGCAGGAGCGTGGCGGTTGATGCAGTCGGTTCGCACTAACCGACACAGTTGGTACAGGGGCTAGGATTGTAGGATACTGTTATGCGGGACCAGACAATGGCAAAATGAGTATTCCTGGTTTCAAGACGGGTTCATTTCTGTCGTCGTTGACTGCCTGCTCGGGCCGTCGCGCGGACCTTCGGGCCGCAGAGGAGCTTTCGTGTGGGGTGGTAGGCGGATGGCCCGATTTCTGCAAGCGGGCCGGCCTCGGGGAATTTATTTCATTTCTGTTTTTGAGGGTTTCGGTGCGACCCGAAGTGCCCAAAGCCGTTGCCGATGTCTGCGCGGGACGCCGTGACCAGTTATTCAACATCTCACAATTGTTGACATACCACACCCTTTACCCACCATTGAACTCCTTTACGATAGGAGTTACTCGACAGGCGTGTACACCCGCTCGCAAACCCAGAACAATTCGAGCATGCAAATGAGCTCTATTATAGTTACAAATTCTAATACATCTCCCCCCTGGCAGGGGCTAAGCATTACTGAACATCTTTGGATCTGGGGCCCTCCTGCGTTGAGTGAAAACCATTAAGCACCCAATACAAACACACAAAGACACGGCTTTACCGAGGGGATAGATTCCAGGCTGCCATCCCAAGCCACGCAAATCCGACCGAGCTCAAAGTTGGAACAAGAACAAGAAGTACGACAACGACTAGGACTTAGGACTAAGAGCAGGGTCTTTCCTCGCTCCTCCAGTCCGCCTCTGCCGCCTCACTTCCTCTCTAGTCCTCCTCTGCCTCTCAAGTCCTCACGCCCCACTCTAGTTCTCCTCTGCCGCCTCACTTCCCCAACTACGACCCCTTCGCCCCTCATGACGCCCTTTCGACCCCTCTTTCCCCCTCCCTTCCCCCTCCCGTTGCGCTTCATTGCTTCATGCTCCTGCCAAAGCTCAATTTCCTCCCTCCCATCCCCCTTAACCAGCCCCAGATACACTGCCCGGGGCAGAAAATGTTTCTGCCCCCTCTCTCCACCTCCCTCCAACCTACTCCCCCCCATAGCAACACCCTTCGGAACAATAACAACGGATGGTAAAGAGTAAACAACACGCTATATGCCTGGTGACCCATAAAGGGCTGGGCTGCCACCGGCAGTAGGAGCCTCACTTCGCTTCCGTCCCATGAATTTTCACTTCGCTTCCGTCCCATGAATTATCACTTCGCTTCCCTCCCTGGACTGAGGTCTTTCCGGGGTCCTCTTGCGAATCTGTCTGTCCGACAGCCAGCTAATGCCAATACGGCTGTAGCTACATCCCGCTAAATATTCGTGCATAAGGCCCAAGATACACTAGGAATGACCCAGCAACTCCCCAAGTAGGAAGGGTTTTGTGCTTTTGCCACAAGCCCCAGCCAAGCCAAAAACACGCCAGCAGTAAGAAGATGAGGAGGACGAGAGGCCTCTCTTGGACATATGCATGCCAATTTGGCCTGGAGAAGCCCCTCTTGCAATGCAAATGCTGTACCATGACTTTCGCGCAACGAGTATCTTCTTCGTCTCCGTTTTGAGTGCAAGTCAGACCCCAGGGAGAAGGGGAGGGGGAACACTGCACGGCTGCATTTTCTCCAATTTGCTGCCATTCGCCTCGAGGACTTCAACCGAACTGAGTGGCTTTCTCCTCATGGGCCGCCGCTGCTGGCCGACTCGATCGACACCTGATGCATGGGGCTGCCCGAACCCTCTTCTGCAAAACCGTCGCCAGCCACGTCCACGTCAGCCGCGTTCTCGGCTGCCGGCGTTGACTGCGCACACAACTCTTGAAGCACCTCATCTGTTGTCTTTCCCACGGCCTGTCCCATCAGAACCTGCAAACAGACAAATGCACAGACAGACAAACACATAGACAGACAAACACATAGACAGACAAACACATAGACAGACAAACACATAGACAGACAAACATACAACGAGGCGTACATAGTGAGAACTAACCCGACGAGAAGGCCCTACCCCACCCTCGGGCCCTGCCAAGTGCACCAGCTCATACCCATATTCACTCTATTCGCAAGCACCCGCTAACTGAGCAGGTGGACGAACACCGACCGAGATACGATCTGGCTGCAACCCCCTCCGGAAAAAGAGAAAGGGAAAATGGGATCCTCCCTTTCCTATGATCGCCCACTGGGTGCTGCTGCCTCTGGGCACTGCTGCCCGGGCTGCCGGGACCCGGTTCTTATCTTGGCTCGGGTGATATAGCGCAGCTGGCCACAGCTGGCCACTATCATAAAGCACAGAGATATATTAAAGCTCAGACATGCACATGCAACGATCACCCACAGACACGGGTTGCCGTACACCTTGGTAGGGTAATGCAAATCAAGGTGAAAAACACACATACATACATACACACACGTCTGATCCGGACACTCGCTGATCGGGACAACCCGAATCACCAAGGCTTCTTGCGGACCAGCGATGGACTCTATGTGCCGCACCCTAACGTGTACGGCACTTCCGTGGGCCCCTACATGCCCCCCTGCCACGGCGCATCCAGGCAAATCTCCCAGACCTGCAACACGCCCGCTAAATTCCTCACCTCCTCCCGTCCTTCTTCACGTCCTTTCCACCCACACGAGCAACCCCCACCCGCACGTCGACCCTGCCTATCATTGTGTTCTACAAACTCCCGCTGCCGTTGCTGCCGCTGCTGCCGCTGCTGCCGCTGCTGCCGCTGCTGCCGCTGCTGCCGCTGCTGCCGCTGCTGCCGCTGCTGCCGCTGCTGCCGCTGCTGCCGCTGCTGCCGCTGCTGCCGCTGCTGCCGCTGCTGCCGCTGCTGCCGCTGCTGCTAATGATGATGTTGCTGCTGCTGCTGCTGCCGCTGCTGTTGCTGCTACAGAGGCCTCTGACTATTTCTACGGGCTCCTCAACATTTCTATTCAATTCAACACCTACTTGATATTATTCAAACAGTATCGTTGGACTACGCAGCCCGCTTCGGTATGATGGATTTATTCCCGGGTACCAAGTTGTACCACCAACGGCAATTCCCCTGTCCACGCCGTTCGCTCACGCTCAAGGTCCCGTCTATTCCTTACCCTCCGTAAAACCCAAACACATACAACATCTCCGGGCAATATACCTGGTCGACGACGGCGTTCAGGTCCTCCATAATTCGGCTGACGGGTCCGAGAGACATCCGGCGCAAGAAGGAGCCGAGCACGGGCAGACGAGTTAGGAAGCGAGGCACGCCTGCGCCGTTTTCAGAGTCGGGGCGGGTTTTCGCAGTTGGTCCCACAGTGGTGGTGGTGGTGGTGGTGGCATCAGATGCGGCATCGGTGGCCGACAGCACCAGTTGAGTTGCAGGCGGGAAGGATAGCTATCAGCGACAAAGACAGCGACTGCAGCCAGCAGGACGTTAAAAGAGACACATCCGAACAATCAGAGCAGCGGAAACTGTATTGATCGCACGCACAGCACATACACACACATACATACGAAGTCGGATGGGGTGAATGGATTAGGGTGCCCCTCTCGCAGGGGAGAGCAGGGAACTGCCTCCAAGGGAAAGGGGGCCGCTGGTGAAGCTATACCACCCTGGAACAACATACATACGCACGCACACGCGACAGCTTATTTGGATCTTCCTCTGTCACAGCCCCCTCCTGCCTCCCTCCCTCTGGTATTTATATGCACGTTTTTGTGCATCTGTATGTATGCTGCAGATTCATCTGTTCGTACCCCTTGGCAGTACGTCCTGATGAAGCTCCCCCTGGCAGCCCACCACCAGTCCACTGACGGGGTCGCGAACCGGACGCAGCTCCCAACGACCGCTGAATTTGAGGAAAATCTCCTGTACGGGAAAAAGCCAGACCAGAACAGCTTTGCGGACGGACGGATTGAGGGACGAACATGTACGGCACTAACAGGGCAGCAGAATATTTAGGAATTCGCGAGAGGGCTGCAGCCCAGCTCGATGAGCTACTCAACATCACCACAACAACGGCTAATTTATTAATAATGAATATTCATACGGTCATAAAAATGATCTCCTAAATGGACTCAAAATTTGGGGGATATCGCTTCTCCGCTTTCTCCATCAAATCGCCTCATTCCTCCTCGGTTCCGTCGGTCCTAAAGATCACACACCCACAATAACCCGCCTCACGCTTTTGACCAGATCGAATTTGGTACTCAGGCACTCCGGATTGCGCATGTCCTCCACAACATGGAGCCAGCTGTTGTACATGCCGTACTTGAATAGTTTCCGTACTTTCGTAACAGTGTGCAGCTGCGCAACGAAACAAGGATGGCAGCAGGAGGGCTTCCGCGTCAGACGCTGAAATTAATATTACTATTCCGCTGCTCGCATATAGCCTGTTGTGCAGGGTGTAATTGTATCCTTAAATATGGTGGGATGCGGCGGCAGGACGTTAGATGTGTGCGCAGCAGATGCTGCATGTCAGCATGGGGTGAACAGGTAGTGGTGAGCAGTAGTGGTGAATATCCTATCATCAGCTTTACCATGATCCTAGATCTTTATATGAACTCGCAACCTGGCTCGCAAAGTGAGATGTGAAATGCGGGGCAATGGTAAGCAAAGGCAAAGGGTACGTAGCTGGGGCGCCCGTATCCTCGCAATTATTCAGACCTTTACTTGCTTTGCCTCTGTTGCCCATTCCATCATCACTTTGCGCGCAAAGTCATTATAATTGTTCTGAAAAATGACCTCACGGATCGGCTCACAGCGCGACGGTCAACATGTCCATGTAACTCGCCTGAAACTCCAAAACGCCCGATTCGGCCTTGAGAATCGTGCGCGACCCGACCCGTTTCAAGCCCTGCAGAAATCTGCCATTCTCTGAACAAAACAAATGGAGCCAATGAACAGTTTTGGAGTGAGGGAGAGCGAGGAGTCGTGGAAACATCCGAAAAGTAGGGAAAAGCCGTCGGACATGTGAGGCGTTGAGGCTCATCATCAACAGAGGATGCGGGGCCCCTGGGCATATGCCGCTATCCAGAGGCCTTGGCGCACAAATGCAGGATGGAGAAAATAATAAAAACACATATTTAAATGTTTGGCTTGGGCGCGAGGATATGCAACATTAACCCTTTGGCGCAGGCTGCTCGAGCAGCAGACTGATGTTTTTCGTTGCTCAGCTGCCGCCTGCCGCCCACCTGGATGCGTGAGGATTGCGAAGAGAACGTCTGGTGTCGCGGATTTCCAGATGGATCGCATCAGGATGTTGCAGAGATAGCCAGCTTTGTTGGTGACCATGATTTGATAGTTGCGGCCGACTGCAGATGACGAACCCGAGAGCGACGCGAGCGACGCCGGCAGCAGGCCATCAGTGACATCGACCGAATCTACCATGGTCAATCAAATGAGCAATAATAATATGCTTGCGATGGATTGTAGGATAGATGGATAGTTATTATCCTTAGGCGCTGCCAAGGCGCGCAGTTGGATGAATTTGCCAGTAGCCTATCGTACCTGAAACCTTCTGCGGTGCATACGAAGGAAGGAATTTACATCTACCTGAAAGTGGTGCTGCACATTTTGTCGTGGAGATCGTGATGAAAAGTGTCTAAATATGAATGGTTTCAGTGGTTTCTTTGATGCCCTGGATTACGCCAGGCTCGTACGTATTATCGCACGGCGATGAGGGCAACAGTCCCAACCCTGGAAAAAACGTATTCTTTTTCGGGGGGCGATAGGATAATGGTAATTTTTTTATCTATCTAATTCGAACAGCCTTCGGCTTGCCCTTAAGCCCCGGGCTCGTATGGTTACGTTGACGGTCAATTGCCGCGTGCATAGGGCCAACACATCTCGAAGTGCAACACACACATAAACACATATGTGCATGCTCACCGATTGGACACGTGAATATAATTTACTCGATACTATATTAAATGCCCCCCTGTAACGATGAGCTTGGGTGTCGCTGTAATGACCAATAGTGGCTGCAAGCAACCCGGCGTTCACCTGCAGCTCTGGGGTGATTTTGAACCTCTAGGATGGTGAATTGTCTAGACGCTGCCCGTCTGGTTGACTTAGGCTTTTGTTTTCTCCGTCCCTGTTCGCAGCTGCCAAGTGGCACCGGCAGTCTCTTCTAGCTCCGCGATGCGGATCCGGCAAGGTCCCAGCCCTCCAGGATATGGAAAAGGCTAAAATCCTATATCGCGATCTGCTTAGTCTGGAGCAGGATGGAGCCAAACGTTTTGCATTAACGCAACCCGTCGTAATCGGCATGATTTTCTTTTCTTTACTCTCCTATCCACTTTCGAATCAGGATAGGAAATGAAAAATGAAACAAACATCCGTCAAAAACTGCCCTGACGCCGTGTGACGCCAGCCAGACCAGCAGCTTGGGGACTCGCGAGTCACGATCGTGTGCGCCTCGGTGATGTATTACGATACGGTCGTTTGTGGCATCAGAGGTGCACGGGCACGCTAAAACTTAATATAACCATGGCTCTCTAAAAGGTACCGTCGGGTGCGTTGTTTTGTTCCGTGTGGGGAAGGTCGCTTGGGGGGTTCCTGGAGGACGAGAGTGGTAACCGCTCAACGTAAAAAAAAGAGGCGCGTTGCCGTGTATGCCTTATGGGCTATGAAGCCCAACACATCCATAACACGGCTAGCGGCGGGTAATGAAAAGCATCCTCGCCCTTTGGCACGTGCTGCGTTGCGCGTGTGGGTATCGGTTGTTTGGCTCGGTAGAGGCAGCCGGACTTGTGATAGCACGGGTGATAGTGGTGACAGCGGTGGAGGGCATCTATGCATCCATACGCCCTTCGTGTGGGCCCCGGTTTTGCCTGGGCCATGTTTTACCTCTTTGGGCGAGGCCCCGGGCGTGAACCGAGCCCCCTGGGTTCACTGCTGTCAGTCCGTCCGTCCGTCCGTCAGTCAGTCAGTCACGGTGTAACATTTGATCTTATCTCACCCCGCTTTGAATTGCGTCTGAAAGCTGTTTTCATTCTTTATCGATAGACCAAGGGAATCAATTCAGACAAATCTGTGGGCGAAGATAGCTTCCCGCGCTCCATGGGTTTGACTTGCCCCGCTAGCGTGGCCTAACCCAGCTTCCCATAGGCGCCATTGCAAAGCCCATGGCGAACTGTTGTAATAACGATGAGAAGACCGTACACAGCGTTGCTCCCCCACAACCGGTCCCCAGGCCAACCCTGGCAACGCTCCAGAGCTTCTTTCTATTACTTCTCCTCCGTCTCACACGTGTATGATACGTCATCTCGTCTCAAATTGAACGTTAGCATCGGGACCCGAAAGAAATACCTCCAAAGTTGCGTTGATGATGTTTCTAGTAAATTGACTACAAACGGCCCACCCGCGCTGTGTCCTGTCATTGCATTCCAGCTTAAGGTTATTCGATAGGCTGGCTTTGACAAGTCTCAAAGGAGCTGTGGTACTGGATAAACGTTGACCGTTAGCGCACGGGGGCGCCTCGAACTGCCAAATCGATGGGTTGGCGTCGTTCGTGACTGGATCTAGGCCTAACGCCTTCCGACTCTCATGCATAGCAAGGAAGAAAGCACAAGCCGCTCAGCTGCAAAGCCCAATTGACGTGCGCTATGGCCATTCTGCAGGTTCTCACGTTGCCTCACGTTGAAGACACGTTAGCCGCTCCGCCGTTCCTGCGATTTCTTTGTGGTCGTGGTGCCACCCACCCTAGGAACGACAGACACCATCTCACACAGCTATCCACAATAACAAGTGTGTACTCCAAACGTGACGGCGTTCTTGTGCTTGCAGTCCTATGCCGTCCGGACTGCCCTGAGAATCAAACGGGGTTCAACTGCGGATGCACCGGGGCCGAGCCCCTTTTCGGCTTTGGAAAGCCGCCCCCCTAGTTTCCCCCCGCTAGCATTCCTGCTAGCTGTATTGGTAAGCTAGCACTGCTGCAGCTCTGAAAAATTACGTCGCTGAAATCCTACTGCTTGGACCCTGCATGTGTCTGCATTCCTGACAACCCTAAATTCTCCTGTACCCGCCTTGGTGTGTGCCGGCTGATTGGGCGACCTGCTTCCCCAGCCCTGGCTGTTGTGCAGGGATGCAGTGTGTCCGGTCTGCACGGAGATGCTGCAAGTGGGCGACGAGGTGCAGCTGTTGCCCTGCAAGCACAGCTACCATGCGACTCTCGGCTTGACGCCTTGGCTGGAGCAGAACAACTCGTGCCCCATCTGCCGCCAGGAGCTGCCCGCGGACGACCCGCACTATGAGGCGTGCAAGGAGCGGGAGGCGGCGGAGGCCGGGGAGAGGGTGGGGCCGGCTAATGCTCTGTCGCTCTGTCGCACAAAGAGTTTGCGTATATCTAACACACGAGGACGAGGGTCTACTGCAGAAAGGAAGGAAAGGAAGGGGAAAGAGAGGAAGACGGCGCCTGATGGCGTCATCCTGTCGTTTTCCGCTCTGACGCAAGCAGAGCAGTGGTGGGCTGGCTGGACCCATCCTGTTTGCAGTCCTCCAACCCCATGAAGTGCAAGCTGCGGGAAGGCTTCCGCGCAGGGAGCTGCTACCGGGTTCACGATTCTCGTAAAGTGCGCAGGATACCCAGTAACCTCATCCCTTTGACACGCCCTGCCCACCAGCTAACGGGCGCTACGGTGCTTGTAATCAGTGGTTGTCGTATTGCACGCATCACAACATACACGTAAGGGGTTTAAGGCTTCACGGAGGGTATCCAGCTCTGCAGCTCTTCTGCAGCTCTTCTACCCTTTCGAGATTTGCCGTACTGTTCAGCCGAGTCGCTTAAGAATTCGGATACACATTGACAAATGGAAATATTTGTGCCATCAGTAGGCAATTGGGACAATAATTGCATTGTAGCTTTGCATGATTTCACAGCCCTGTTGCGCTTACTTTCAAGATACTCGGCGGTCCTTGGGCCATAGCAGGCAGCATTAATTTATAAGCCTTGATGAATGGCTTAGCAATGTTGAACTGCTTCACTCTTCTAGATGCCGGGGACCCTTGGTAGCCAAAGATAGTGCTGGTTGTCAACCGTACTATCGTCCATCTAGCTGATGCCCCAGCCTCCCTGAGCATGTGTGTGGTTTGCTGGCGGGAATTCGATGACTGCAGCAACCCGCCTGTTGATTTGGGCTGCGGTCACTTTGGTTGCCAGAGCTGCAGCGCGGCGATTAGCAGCTGTCCTGTATGCCACGCGGCAATAGCGGCGACTCCGAAAAGCAAGAACGATAAGTCTCGCAAGATGCAAGGTGGGTTTGCTGTGCTGTTTGGGGGGTTATTGTGCTACAATTTATTTGGCTGTCTCTGAATATGATACAGAAGTTGATAAACAGCCTTCATTATCATAGGAATTGGCTGCGCATGCATATCGGAATCTCTTAACTGGAAGCAGAGGACTTGGTGTAAGCTTACACCGATTCGGGGCCCCCGTGCAGGCACCAAATCATGGCCCATTCCTCGTCGGCGATACCGCATCGAGGATGAGCTGCTGGGGGATCTGCTTGATGACGATCACATCATACCGACCTTGTTCGGTTCTGCGGACACGGCGTCATCTCCACGCGTGCGCATGCTTGAGCGGGCCCCTAGCAGCGCGGCAGGCTCTGTAACTGGCCGATCTCAGCACTGCGTTGCCCTCAGCGCAAGGCATGTCGCTCGTGGGAGCCTGGTCGCGGGCCGCACCATGCTCGGCTTGGCAGTCGTGCCCGCAGCGCGGGTTAGCCTCTTCGTCAGCAGGTCGCTCATTTCCTCTACGTGTCGAGCGGCCGCAACGACCGGTCGCGCTCTGGCGCGTGCAGCCTGCAGCTTCCTCAGGTTCGCAGTGTCGCCACGGTGCTCTATAGTGAACTTCGATGGCAACCGTGGATCAATCCCCAGCATTGATGACCCCACGGAAGCGCAGTCCCAGCAGCGTGCCGCCCCGCGCAGGCGAAGCCGGCGTCGGCAGCTGCGCCAACTGCAGCACCAGCGCAACGGCGCGGTTCCGGAGCCCATCAGCAACCTCGTCCGGGGCCGCATCACGCTCCGCAACTGCCACAACACGCGGATACGGATAGAGTACTGTCGCGACTGTGTTGTGGTGGTGAGCTGCCTAAATTCTGTAGAGCTGCTGCTGGTGTGCTGCCAGCGCGTGAAGCTGGTGTTGCGAAACTGCAACGGCCTGGTGTTGCGAGAGCTGCAGTGCAGTGACATGGGTGACTTTGTTCGCCGAGGCTGCCCTAATTTTTCGCACGAGATCGTATGCCTGCGCTGCGCTTGCAAGCCCTTGAGCACTAGCATTGCAACTTATTGACGTCGCCAAGTACCGATTTGGGGTTGGCGGATGATGATAATGATGATGAAGTACTCGTTGAGGTGGGAATCTGGGCCAATGGATGCTGTTCTTGGCCCGCGTCCATTACGGCTGCTCTTCATCGGTATGATAGTGGGTGATATGACCGTACATTGCTTCAGACATTGCTTGGGTTGGCCTTGTTGCCTCGTGCCCAGAAGGCCATTGCTGTATGATAGGCCGAGATACAGGTGCAGGAGTTTGGACGAGGCATGTCTGGGTTTAGCGTGTGCTTTGCTCGCGCTTTTGCCCGTACGTGGCTGCAGATGTAGCTTTCGAAATACGATGTGATCTCCTTTCATGCGTTAGGTAGTTAGGTGTAAGTGTAGGCGCTGGCACTGCTCTTTTTGAGTGAGAGTCCCCTAGTTTACCTGCGTTGTTATCAGGACGACGGGGTCTTGGATTTGGGTGAGGTACACGAGGCAGACTGCTGCTAGCTTCAGTAATTTTTTTGCATACCATGGGGAGTTCGTCCCGTTCGGGTCCGTCCTTCATGGTGTGCGACTGGGTAGCACTCGAGGAGCGCAATTGGGGTTGATTGGCTGTTCCCATCTGCTGCCATTGGTGTGCATGGTAATTCGTTTTTTTGACTTGCGTAGGTCGGAGTGGAGTGGCGTCGGTTCCTGGCAGTCCACGGCGTCTGCACCTGCGCGTAAACTTTTTGTAGTTGCTTGAGTAGAACCCAGCGAGACTGAATGAGCTGCTTAGCCTGTGGTATAACCATGTGTGTATACGATTGTGTGGACTGGTGGTGGGCGAAGCCATTGTTTTCGTGCCGATGCTGTTTGTTTTAATAGGTTTTCCTGCATATGCATGTGCGTGTGGCGCATGTGTGCGTGTGTATTGCTTGATCGCCATACTTTTCTCTTTTGAGGCAACGAAGCCTGAATACGCTTTCTTTCCTTCCACGGTTTTGCTAAAAGTGAAGAGGTATTGAGGGCTCAGGGCCGCGTCAAGAGTTCCGAAGACGGCGCATCGTCTTTGGGAAGCTGGCATTTGGTGCAACGCCTCAACATCCATCCAGTTTTGCGCTAGGTGTGATTGCATTGGAATAGGTGGGAATAGGGCAGATGAAGACAGAGATAATGATGTTTTTATGGGGTCTGGTAGAGCAAGGGCGGAATGCCTGGCCTCGGTCAGCTCTGCGGGACTGGTGGATGTCGCGAGGGGTACGATCCCTGTAACCCTGGGGCAGGGATCCTCCCCTGACCTAGGGGTAGAACTTCCAGCTTGTTGTCCGAGCCGTGAGGATTCGGCTATGGTGGGCTTGATAGAATGCAGATCGAAGTGTAACACAAAGACATACATCCCAAGCGCCATATGCGACCGATGTTGAAAAATCGGCGGATGAGTTGCGAATAGCGGAGAAATTCCAATCGAACTCGGAATGCTCGCACAGTGTCTGAGCGAGCACTCCGTCCCACCTGAACATTCGCCGCCTCTATCTCACGCCGGAATGAGCGGGTATGCATTGGCACAAGACAAATCACAGTGTACCGTGGGCCCTCAAAACTGGCCAGCGGCTTGTTATTTAAATCAAAAGCTCCTTCCCATGCCAGGACAACAGCACCTGCTAGCCGGGTTCACTGCGCTATCCGTCCCATCGCCCACCAATGCATTCCACACAAACACACCGCCTCTCGTTCGGCTGTCTCCCTTCACGCCCGTGACCACATCCCGCACGCCAGGCTCCATGCCACCTTCCTTGTCCCGTCCACCCACCGCTGCTGACTGACCGAGGGCAACGGAGCACCGATGTCGCAACGGTGGAAGCTCCTTGCACATGAGCACGTGCGCTAGTGGCCCCGGGAGAAACCGCAGCCCGCCCTCTTCGACGCGCCGGTAGCCCATGCCCTGATCCTAGTCCGCTTCATCCCGGATGTCAGCACGCAAACTCAACCCTGCCTGCTTATCCTCTCGCGGCTTACTTTCGTAACATGCATAAATGCACCTGAATGATGTTGGGTATGCTTGGAAATGATGCGCCCCAGTGCTGCTTTCCAGGCAAGCTCTCGCCGCGTGCGGAAGGGCGTTTCTAAGTAAACGGAAGGGCGTTTCTGCCACAACCTACACATTGTTTCAACATGGCAATCCTGTGGTGAGTGTCGTAGTCACGGTATAGCAACCCTTGCTACGGATAACCTGATGGATAGGGCCATGAAGCCTTGGTCATGCGAATGGAGGGCAGTGTAACAGAAACGCCTTACCTCCGCCGTCCTACAGACAGAAGCCCGAAAGCCGAGGGCCCCAATACCACCATTGTAACGATTAAAAGCAATGTACGAATAGACCCAGACACGCACAGGAACAAACGTAATACACACACACACACCTCACACACATACACCACCAAAATCCCTTCCGACGGATGGCGCGGCAATCCGACCGGGCTGCAGTGTGTAACACTGCATAATTTGAGCAAAGTAGCATTACCTTGTACCGCGGAGGCCGCCAAGTATCCAACCGTCATCGCATGTCTGACGCGTTCCTGTGTGGAGCGGTGGGGACTCCAGGGGCGGTCGCCCCCCATGGTTGTGGCCGCTCACTGGACATGATGTAATTAATCATCATCATTGCCGAATTGGTCACTGTGGTCAAAATCCAGGACTTGCTAAACGTTCGTATCGACAGCCGGGGAAGCCTGATGAGCTCAAAGACCACTCACCAACGCAGCAAAAAAGCACTGCCGGTGACGCGGGCGAAACCGACGACCATTAAATCGTTCGCACACAACATTCATCATATGGGATGTTGTTGTTGTTGTTGTTACATGGTCGTGGGTGCGTTCCCCGTACCTGCAAACCACCCTAGTACGAGCCGAGGGCTCAAGGGCTGCCAAATCGCCTATAAGCACCATCCTACCCCGCACTTCCAACGAGACAAGTGATGAAGGATACTAACGACCAAAGGGAACGATAGAGTTGCGGTGAGACCATATACGTTCCAGCATCCTTGCCAGGCGTTCAGGATATGGGATGTAACGGCATCACAGGGCATCGGAAAGTATAGTTAAGAAGCCTTTCGCGCGACGAGCCACATGAAGATAGCAACAGCCACCCCGCAGGCCTCATTAGGTGAGCAAAGAGAATGAGCGAATAATGAGCCATTTCTTTCCATACCATCATTAGCAACCCTAGAATAGAATTCTCCTCGCCACGCAGCACGAAGTCCTCCACGACAAATAGCAAGACCCTTCCCCCCCCATCACGTTTCGATCGCATCCGCCTCACACATGTCATAAGTTCAAAAAACCGTATATAACAAATGCCAGGTCAGCCCTGACGATAAAGCGCACGATCGTTCCTTTACATGAGCAGTAACCAAATCTCAAGAGAGTTGAGCGTTTGACAAAGTGGGAAGCCACAATGCCAGCTATTGGATCCATCCATCCCTTGCATGCATGCACATACGCCAGAGGCATACAACCATATTCACAATCCTTAGGAAAAAAAGAGACAAACATGAGACGATGCACACCGAAAACGCACGAGCAAAGGAACCTGAGGCGCACGCTGAAAAGCACGCCCCACACCGCCCACCCATCTCAATGTGCGGTTACACCCACATAATTAAGACTGCTAGGAACCCCGATGGTTGTGGGGTCCATCGACAATTTGCCTTGGCCTGCTCACACCCAAGCACCTCTAGACAGCCAGCGTCCTCACAGATCAAGCTTTAACCCTCTTCTCAAAACGTAATGGTAAATGTGAATAAAGTCAATCCTGATGCCAAGCCGCCGTCGCTGCGACTGCAATTGTGTTTTCCAACTGCGAATGGCACGTACCTGCGGCGCTGCGACGGCGGTGGAGGGCCCGGGTGGTGCCGAGCTGCCGAGGCCGTGTCCGCACGTACTCTCAGCCTCACGCCATCGCAACACACACACAACGCACACACACACACACACACACAAGTTCTCCTCCGACGAGTCTTGATATCCTCCCCAGCTGAAACTTGCGGCGTCCCAAGCAGGTCTCCCTTTAATCTACCTGTCTAATCCCTATCCTCTTCCCCACTCTTGTCAGTCAGGAAGTCCTCAGCAGCTGCTGTACGGCATCCTTGTCAGTCCGTGCTGACGCCACCACAGGGACGGAAGCGTTGGCGGTGCCTTCCGCGCCGCCGGATTGCCGCGCAGTCAATCCCCTCACCCTTCGCGCCGACACCAGCTCAGCTCCTGAATCTTCAGCCTCGCCCCATAGCCCCCTCACGCACTCACCCAAGCCCTTGCTGCCCTGGCCGCATGAAACACCGGATCCGCCGGTAGCTGCAGACGGCCTACCCGGCAGGTACAGGCGGCAACTCACCAGCGGCCGCCACCCCAGCAGCCGACATGCGGCCACCCTCCTCGGGTCCGCCTTCACCTCGCTTATCCGGTCCGCCTTCACCTCGCTGCTGCCGCCGCCAGCGGCCACCTCCTCACCCTCCTCCTCGCCCTCCTCCTCGCTCTCGCCGTCGTCGTCAGATCCCGCTGGGTCGAATGCAAAGCTGGCGACAGCCCCGTTCACGTGCGCAACCTCAGACACGGCACCACAGAGCTCCCGAAGTACGGCCTCCGTCGTGCGCCCATTGGCGTGTCCGGAACGGACCTGAGGGGGGGCCCAGTGTTGTGCGGTGTGTCGTGTGTGTAACGCGGGCGGGTCAGCCACGGTGTGCGCTTCGGGCCCAGGACCCATCAAGGTGCTCGGCCAGCGGTATAGATGAGGCCCAGTCACTCCGAGGGATGTGAATAGGGCGCTCAAATACTACATGTCGAGTAATGCAGGACGAACATGTGGGGTTACGGGGATGATGGCGAAACGATGGCCCGGAAAAAAGGGGGAAGGCGTCCGGGGCTGGCGTCGACCCGAAAACAGGGGGGGAAGCCGCAAAAGGTAATCTTCTCCCTCGTCGACGAGTACAAATTTGGAGTTGTGGACGCTGCTATTTGGCCTAATCCACCGGCCACTGCACTTGCGCCTCTCCACTCAAACCGTGACTCCTGTATTCACCTACCGGTCCTTCCCCCACGGTAAAGATGCATGCAAAACATGGATGGGTTGTCCGCAGCTTTAGGGAGTTGTGAACCAACATGTTCCAATTCCAAGGGGGAGTCAGTGGAAACGCCTTGAAGGTCATCCCGCCGTTACGACAATCCCAACCTGGGTTCGTAAGTATGTATGTCTTCTGCTTGATGCACACACGCCAAGCCCGTGAGATTGAGCCATGCACACGCCCCGTGTGACCGGACTTTAGGGGCTTAGGGGACTGGACGCTTGCCTTATTGATTGCCACTTCCAAGTCCTCCAATACCCGCGTCACAGCTCGCACACTGATTCCTCGAAACGCGCCTCCAAGGATAGGCAGCATCGCCATGAAGGAGGGCATACCTGTAAAACGCAACATCCATCACCAAACAAACAAAAAGCAGTGAAAACCTCAGGCAAAAACAGACCCATGAGGAAGATAATCCTAGGCCTCTGTTGAACTCAGGGCTTGGCGTTGCCCCTGGACTTGAAGCCGCACAACGGTGCATACTTAGGAACGATGCAGTCTTTGGAGGGTAAGGAAGAAGCCACAGTGGCGCATCAAGGCCTTCGCCGCGACTGTTCAGATACGCGGGATGATCCCGTTATCCCGCAACCCAAATCAGTTCTGCCGTCCCGGGGCAAGGTAGGATTGAACAAAGCCAGCTCTTCTTGGCATCCTACCAAGCAATAAAACAACCACGGCTGGAGGAGGATACCCGACAAGAGTCTGAATGAGATTCCTTCACGGGCATGCACCCACATACCGCTTTTCCACGCACCTACAGACAGGCTGTATTTTCAAAACGCAAGAGCAAGCATTATGAATGTGCAGGGGAGTGCAAGGTGACGACCGACGGAGACGTAAGCCACAAAGGGAAAACACGTGTACGCCATGTACGGATGTTCGTACCCCTTGGCAGTACGTCCTGATGAAGCTCCCCCTGGCAGCCCACCACCAGTCCACTGACGGGGTCGCGAACCGGACGCAGCTCCCAGCGACCGCTGAATTTGCCGAGGACATCCTGCAGGGACGAGGAGCGCATAGCACATAGCGCTGAAATCAATAAGTAGTTAGGTAGTTAACCACCTCACTGTCACCTAACCTAACTACCGCCTCATGCATTCACGGCACTCTGGTCCCACATCACGCCGGCGTTTTCAAAACAGCGGGATACAAAGAGGGATACAACAGGCATCCCGGGAGGGTGCTGGTCTCGGGAAGCGGAAAACACGAGGAGGAGACATACATACATACAGGCCATCCTTTCCTTTGCCTCTCCCACTTGAACAGGGCGGCAACAGGGGATGCATGATGTGGGTTTCCTAATTTTCCTCAACAGTGCATACAACGGCATGCTGCACCCGCACTCATGACCGCCCTTACATTCATGAGAAATTAACGCATCATGGGCTGTAGCTATACATGCACAGCGAATTTCATTCGCGACCTTTCGCATCCCTTCCTCGACGGCGTCCAAGTAGGAGTGCAATCTCAACAAGGCAGCCCTCGTATAGCACCGTAACGTGGAAGCGCAACATTTCAAAAAGCAAGCAGGAGGTTTACTGCAGGTGTACCCACTAACAGCTCCCCATGCGGCTACGTCCGCACACCGTTATGCAAAGGCGCTGTCTTACGTCCCCTACTCACGCTCTTCAACAAGTCAAAGGCAATGCGCAAGCACTCCGGGTCGCGTGAATCTTCAACCACACGAAGCCACGTGCTGTATGTTCTGTGCATCCATAGCACTTTGATGTCGCCAAGTTGCTCCACCTGATGAATATGAGGCGAACCCGCCGGGGTGGCCATTGATGAATTGGGTAAACACGTGGCAAGGAAGTCATGTCAGTTAGCAACGATCTGCGTGGTTTGAACTGGAAAACCACGTGGCCACCAAGCAAGCCGCAATGGGCGTGTGTGTACACGGGCCAAAAGGCACAACAGCACAACCAACCCAGCGGGGTCAGCGGCCCAGGAAGCGGAACATAAACCCAAGTCGAACAACTGGGTAAAGTATAGATCCGATTTGGGTCATGCCAAAAGGTGACGTCCTGCACGTGGTGCATGTTTATAGGGAGCATATTCTAAATAACGAAAAAGCGGAAGTGTGCCCAGCAATGATTGTGACGGAACGTAATTGATTGTTCTGCGATAGGTAGATGCATCCTCGCATACATGCAGGTGGACGCGTCCCCACTTTTCAGAGCACGGACATGCATGACCGCTTTCACGATGATGATAATGATGATGATAATGATGATGATAATGATGATGATGATGATGATGTTCATGCACGCAGTGTGGACATGTTGAGCAAAAGTTGTCGTACCTCAACCTCCTTGTACCCCGGCTCGGCCTTGAGGACCCTGCGAGCACCAACTCGTTTGACGTCGCGAAAGAGCGCCGAGTTATCTGCAAGGCCCATGTTATTAAAGGGTCGACGGGCAAGGATAGCCATCGGTGAGCTGATGTGCCGGTGATCTGGTGGTAGCGAGGGTGGACAGCAAGGGTGATAGTACAAGGCCATCCACAATTTTAAATGGAAACGGCCAGGAGTATGAGGAGGGAGGAGCAGTGGGCAGACAAGGAGAGGCTCCTGTCAACACATTGGCTGCTGGCGATGATCATACGCCCCTTGACAGCTCACGCTCGATACGCAGATGGGTTCCGGCGCAGCGCACACACCTGGGTGTGTGAAGATAGCGAACGTAACTTCAGGCGTGACAGGCCAGTTGGCCTCCACGTGGACGTGACAGAGGTATCCAGCCTTGTTGCTAACGGTGACGCGATAACTCTTTCCAGATGCGCTGCTTGTCCCAGCAAGATTCGCTGGAGGCGGCGGCAGGGGTTCCATGACTTCCGGTCCGGTCGCCTCAGCAGAAGCTGAAAGGGCTGCATCCACTCTTGTTAAGTACTCTGTCTTAATGGCCATTTGTTCCGCAAAATCCCCAGGAACATCAGTGGCATCGGAAGCCGTGATACTATTCCCGAGGCCGCTAGCCACATCGCTCGGCACAGGCGTCATTTGAGGTCCTGTATGGAACTGTTGAAAACTTGAAGCTTCCTGATTTTATGTTCTTACAGACGGTACCCTTGTGCAGTTTGCATTCCGATACTATGTATACAAATGTGCAAGACAATATACCTGAAAATTTATTGTTAACCTTGTAGAAGGTTATCTGTATCTCCTTTAAGGTTACTAGATATGCCAATGGAGCTGCACAGTGCAAAACCCTATTTTCCCGCTCTTTTCCGTACAGGTGATACTGGTAGGCCGGATGGTAGCCACAAGGGTCTCTCCCCTTAAGAAAACCATAATCATAAAAAAACCGAAGGAGCAAAACAATGGTGACCCTTTCTGCTTTCATGGTACCCCAGCACTTTGCAGCTGCAAGGCGCGCCTTAATATAATTCCGCAACATAAGCTGGGAAAGATAATGGAAGGTTGTATTGCCCCATAAGGTGAAATGTTGGTGGTCCAAAAGTCGGCACGCAGCTCCAGCCGACTCGCTGCACACGAGCTTTGGAGCACACTATTTAAAAGTCACACGCAGACTTCGGCAACTTCCTGCATCGGCAAAAACCGTCAAACCGTCAAACCTCGTGGCCGGTTGAGATTCTGTACGGGTGGAAACTCCCTGCGAGCGTGCCACCGCACGGCTCACTGTAACACAAACGCGTGTGTCGAGTGCGCGATGTTTTATCAGGGCTTGAGGGGCCTCGTGGAGGCCCAACTTTACAACAAACGTCCCGCGCGCTGCTTCTATGGCACCTTCTGGCACACCTTCCACCGGTGAAAACCACCGGCGCAGTACCGAAACCGCCCAAGATGCATACCGTGAGTTGTTTGCATAAGATCTCTACACATGCATCTGCTTGTAGATTCATACACCGCGTTGTAAAGCTCGTCTGGGATGGGCGGAAACGAGGCTGTCCGCGGACCAGTACGTCAAAGTACACTTGGTGTTGACGCGACAATTTCCCAGAGTCCCTATCTTGCAATTCCCGACGCGACCTACAACGCTAAACTATGACATTGTAATTTGGCTACACGCTGGAGCAAGAACGTGATGAAGGATGTGCGTTCTGGCTTTCGGATCAGTACGGCATACTGTTCGGTTTGCGCTTGACGCAGGGGTTTCCCTGTTGGCGCCCGGCAATAGCCGAAAGGAAGTTTGTTTTCAGAACCGCCATAAAGCGACGGGGTCCCGTTCATCATTAAAGCTTTACCGTGTGTGGAACTACAGGCATTTCCGTAGGCGAACACTAACGAGCACTGTAAGAGTCAATTTTTTTTGCTGATGGGATGTTACACTGTGGGCGGCACGCCCCGTCTCTAACCCTGACCGGGCCGAAACACTGCGCATTTTATTCACCTACCGGGCATGTCCAGGTTGTCTCGGCATCGCTGAGAGATGCGAGACATTACGCGTGCGAAAACACAAGAGACTACGATGATTCAAGCATTACTAATCCTTACAAACTTTGCAAAAGAATATGCGCAACCTAGGAAGACGGAAATGGATCCTCAGTTCGATCCATCCAATCCCCGCTGAGTCAGAAGAACTTAAGGCAGGTTCCGTCGGACGATATCGTGTCGGACGATATCGGACATCGATGACCGAGACGAAAATAACGTCGTCTACACACGGATATCAGCAGGTACGATACCGACTATCGTACATATCAAAATGGCCTTCGCGTGCTTGTGGCGCTGGTAAAGCAGTAGCGCTCTCTCTCTCTCTCTCAACGACAAACCCGCTGCTGGGGTGAGATACCTATTTGATGTGAATACAACTTTCAGAACCGAGACAGACTGTGCACACCAAACTTGTGCTTGTGTGTAGAACACAACGCCTGTGAAAAGCGACGATTTTGAAATGGCTCACAAGTATAACTATATTCCTGAATTTTTTCCACCGCCACACGCATGTACGGCAGGTACGTGACCCGTAAAACTAAGGGTGTGTTCACATGTAGTCCAATTGAGAGTCTGATTGGGAGTCCGATTCGGGGCGGCTTTCTGAATTGTGTTCACATACGATTCGCGAGGTGCCACCGCGCCCAGCTGAAGCTCCGCGGCTACGCCCCATCACCCAAGGCAAGCCAGCATTATCTAGGAACAGAACAGTATAAGTATCGTTTCTATGGCGAAAATTATCACCAGGCTTGTACATACATAGCTGCAGGAGTTCGTGTGTGTGTGGTTGTTACAGTGGGCTCCAGACTCCCGAAGAGTAGAGCCATCGGGCCAGCTGGCCGTGCACTGCAGTAGAGACTAATATACCAAAAGATTATCATCTCAGATAATTAACCTCTCATCGGTAACCGCTCTCGCGAACAAATCAATTTGCCAGATATAATCCTCAAAAAGGGGTGATGTGCGCCAACGGATTCCCAACCTTTTCGTGGAATTCCTAAAGCTGCGAAACCCTGAATGCGGCCCCAAAAATCAACAATAACTCGACAAATTGCTTCTTCCGTAAGGGAAGGACCAGGTAACAGTGCCGGGTTGGTTTTCATGTTTGCAGCCATATAACGTCTCCCATGCTCCATGGCTGACACCGCAGCAAGAGCCACAACATCCCAAACACATTGTTGCACTGATTGTGGGGCTTGGATAAGCCAAAGTTGCTCCCTTGAGACTGGCAATCCTATTGAAAGAGTAAGTTGGTCTGCTATTGCCTGTGCCACCGGACAGGCCCAGAAATGATGATAGCGAGGGGATACAC
>NW_003307601.1:677288-678155 GCF_000143455.1 Volvox carteri f. nagariensis | reverse complement strand
AGGTATGCCAACGCTGTCACAATGCGCTGAACATCTGGCGGTAAAACGATTAATCCAAACCAAGGCACTCCCACCTGGGACGTAAAAATACACATAGGATTATATTTGGGGTAAAGGCTATGTAGGAAAGAGTGCATGACCATCACNCAAGGCGGACGCACTAAGACTGGTTGGAGTAATGCTCTCACAAAACGCACTGCCCAGCATGCCCATCGCGCTTGTACATGTTGTCGTACTGCTAATGCCCCAAAACCGCCCAAAGTTGGATGGCCATATAACAAATATTTAGGAACCCCGGTGAGTCGTCTTTCTTGTGCGACCGGTCCGAGGTTCCTATCAATAAGTTTGGCCGCTTTAGCCTCAATATTCATGAGTTGAGCTTCTGGGGGAAACCCCCCGTGTTCCATATGCCACGTAAAACGATGCAGCCCATATGCAGCCGCTGCATGTGCACGCCCAAAAATGGAAAGATTTAACACCGAAATGCGTCGAAACCGAGCCCAGACTTTGTCTAGTTGCACATCCCAGTCCCTGCCTGTGGTTTCTCCCACATCCGTAAAAGGTAGATTGAGAGCCGTAGCCATATGTACGACCTTCATGTCATGATTTATTGTTATATGATGTGGGTGGGTGCCGAGAGGTAACAGCTCAACCTTATCCAGGTTAAGTTGCTGTCCAGAAGCCTGTGCGTACACCCTCATACATTCAAGGAAAGCCGGAATTGCTTGGATGCCTTCTAAAACAACTTCCGTGTCATCAGCAAATTGCACACCTGTAACCATTTCTGAATTATTTTGGGGTAAATGAATCCCCACTCGGTTGTACTGTAACCAACACAGTAACGCCTGCGCGACAAACAAGTATAGC
>NW_003307601.1:673240-674158 GCF_000143455.1 Volvox carteri f. nagariensis | reverse complement strand
TGGTTCTGTCGTTGTTGTTGCTGTTGTTGCTGCTGTGTTTGCTGTTGCTGTTGCTGTGTCTGTTGTTGCTGTTGCTGTTGTTGCTGTTGCTGCTGTTGTTGTACTTGTCTTCGTACAACGGCGGCGGCTGCTCTGCCTGCCATTTCTGCTGCGTCCTCGTTGGATACTCGATTTTGCATCTGCTGTTGTCGAGTTGTTTGCTGGATTGTCTGGGGCTGTCCAGTAGCCATGGGTTGACGTGCATTACTTGATCCTCCTACCTCACCCACCGCTGGCGTCGCTAGATTTGGCCGTGCTCGCGCCGCGATGACTGCCGCCGCCGAAATGGGCGGCGGGAGATTCGGTATCAAGCGGTTTCGTTGTTGAATCTTGGGGGGGCGGGGCAAAGCCGGAGTCTGTGTGTCGTAATACGTGTGTTGCGCTCTCCACGCTCCCCTATGAATCCGCCGGCCATCCTCCTCAATGGAGAAAATATTCATCCTGGCGGGTAATGCGGGCTGATCCCATCGCACCCACACCACGGCTGTAGTGAGACTAGCTTCGACTATCCCCCATTTCTTTCCATATTCATCTACGTCAAAGCCGTAGGCTTCCGCAATAAGCCAGAATAGGCATTTCTGAGGAAATGCTGGAGGTAATCCTGTCAGTCTGAAGTATTGGGCAGATGCCCCCACTATGTCTACTACAAGATCTTGAATGTGGTAATCTCCTAGATGGAAATCTGCTAGATTGATTCGTCCGCAATGGTCCGCTAAGTTTTTTACGGGCGTAATCCACTCCTCCGGTACGTAGACGTTGATCTGTCCAACGACTCCTTCGTCGTTGCGAGCTTCCCAAGCGACCGGTTCTCCGACGAAAACATAAGGAGCTTTTAGCTCCTGTTGTACTGTCTGCACTATTCGGTGTCCAATCGTCCTG
>NW_003307601.1:649641-650557 GCF_000143455.1 Volvox carteri f. nagariensis | reverse complement strand
CGTGCTCTCAGTCGACCTGGTTAGCATAGGCCTCTGGGCTTGGGTCTCCTATAAGCCGAATAATAACCGGTGGGGGCGGGAAACAAGATACGATGGTCTTTGAGCTTACACTTAGGTGTCCAAAAGGCAGAGCTGCCCCCTACCGTAACCAGATCCGCACCGCTGTCCCCAGTCCTGGAAGGCAGTCACAAGCCGCCCGTCCAACACCTGGACGGCGACGAGCTTTATTCCAGCCGCCACCGACAGAACCGACCCACCAGCAGCTATCTTCCCGCCGATTGTCTTGTTTCCCGCGCCCCTGACTACAACTTATACCTTGCGCATCGCTTCATTGCGGCTAACCAGGGCGTCCACCAGCTGAGTCACTTGCTCTGCCTCCGTTGCCGGGTGTTTAAACCGGCAGGGCTGCCCCGTCTGTGCCCGGGCACAGCGCCCGTTCCACGCGTGGGTAATGCAGAGTTTGCTTCCATCCACGTTGCCGCGGTACGCAATCTCCGAGATTGACCCAGAGCCCACACCCTGGAATCCCCGCCGGTCTAGCTCCTGATTGACCGCTGCCACCACGCTAGCAGGTGGGCCCAGGCGCTGCACTCCGCGGCCCCCGGCGTGAGGCGCTCCCAGCCCCGCGTCCCGAGGGGGGGCCTGAAAGCCCCCACCCACTTGTCCCCAACCAGCGGTCCTCTGCTCTGGGCGGCCGGGGGCCCCCGGCGGCCGCCCTTCCCCTGCTGCGCCGGGGCCCCACAACAGCTTGCGGTCGCCACCGTCCCCTCCCCCGTGCTTCAGGATATTCTCCGNCATCCTGTCATGACCATCGTGGATTCTCTGGGCCGCGCGCATCAACAGGATCACGGCCGGCCAGGCGCGCTGCTTCATCTCCAGAAACGTCGGCGTGCTCACGTTCACGGCCTGGAGTGCC
>NW_003307601.1:642006-648980 GCF_000143455.1 Volvox carteri f. nagariensis | reverse complement strand
GCCTCCACCGGAACGGACCCAACCTCACGAGCACTAATACTCTGAGTCGGCCACTCGCGGTCTACAGATTCGTGTTCTTCATAAGCTAAGCCTGACCCGTAGCTTCTAATCCAGCCTGGTCAAACAACAGCGGCGGCGCATCCCTTTCCCGCTATTTTAAAACTGGGTCCGGTCTCTCCCATGCCTTTGATATAACAGAACTTGCGGCGGCTGGCTGTGCCTACAGTCTGACCGCGCGGAGCAATAGCTGGCGTCTGTTACTCACCGCATCGGCCCCCTCCGGGTAACTAGGTGCTCCGCCATTCTGGTGTCCTCCTTCGTCCCGCTGTTGGAGGATGTCCTCCAAGCCTTCTTGGCCTCCGCCGCGCGATTGCTCGCGCTCTGCCATCACTTCGCTGTTACTGGCGACCGATATGCCAGCAACGTCAAATCGCCTTATCTACTTTACTATTGAGCTGGGTCCCGAATACAAAGTAAATCACTATTTAAACAATTCAAAATCCCCAACAGACGACGTTCTGACTTGCGCTTGCTTGCACGGTTGACTGGCGAACTAGCGTTGTCTGGATTCAGCGCTTTGTTCCCAGCTAATCTTTGTAACGCACTACCGTATCAGTCACTGTCCTCTGGCCAATTCCGGTCTGCTCCTCCCGCGCCGCACTTGCCGTACTACACTACAGGACGAGCACTTAATCAACATGCATTGCTGGACATGTACCGCCCGTTCGTAGCCTCCCAGGCAGACATGTGCAGGACGGAGGTGATATGTCAAGGGATAGCAGGGAAGCGATGGCAAATGGCCTGCTGACTGAAAGACGGATGGAGCATTACTCTATCCGCATTACTCCATGATCGTCTCGTGGCGTATGCTGGTAACTTGGTCAGCGACTTTTGGGTGTACCGCAAATAGATAATATTAATGTTAAGGATAATATTTTTTAATTAGATTAGCTTGGATTATTGAACAAGTCAGAAGCTATCGCAGAAAGCGTCAGGAACGCAAGCCTGTTTAGGAACATGCGGCATATCGCCGATGTCAGAGCAATCACAGCACCGCGTTGAGACGCGTAACCTTCCAAATGTGGCAAAACGCGACCCAAGCACTGCGTTCACAAGGCATATGACCGCTACTGGATAAATGCCCATCTTAAGACCTTTCCACCGGAACGCTTATGTGCTGAACAGGATCTCGCAAAACTCTTCACACCACGCTGCGGCAATGAAGTCGAAATTGAAAAGTTATTTGATTCATGTTTAACGAACACATTATAAAACGCCCTAGTCCTCCTTAATCTCTAATGCAGTCTGTCCGCCTGGCCTTTCCAGCTCCACTAAATTTTTTTCGCCGGGATGCTAGCACGAGTAACTATCTAATACGGCTAAGAGCTAAACTGCCTATGCATTCTATGTGCAGCCGAACAGTTGGATGCAGCCCCAATGCAGCGAGCATAACTTTTCGGACATTCAAGCATGACGAGTGCGCTGTGATATCAGCAGTTGGCAAGAAAACGCGCGCTTATATGTTCTATCAATCCTGCGGTAGGCTTCGATAACCAAGACCCTATGAGTGGTCACTTGCCACGTTGCCTGCAACCATTACGCTTATAATGCTGCAGACCAGCTATTCGCCTGCAGCACGCTGATGTGCGCTCCAGGCAACAGCAAGGATGGCATCCGGCCATCCGCCAGCGAAACCAGAATCTGCTGATAGTGGAACCGAACAGGGCCGGGGCGTGCAAGGACGGGACCTTAGGCCTCTGCAGTTCCTTTACCGAGCCTTGTTCCTAGGTTTTGGAACGAACTCGATGGTGACGAGGATCGGGACATATATAATGTGCCACCGAGCGTTGGTTTCAGACCTTGGGCTGGCAGTTGAGGCTATCACTGATTGTTGGTCAGGAAAGGTCCTCGCCTTCCTCTGGCCAGTGTGGGTGCATTAGGGCCTTCAGGGCCTAGAAGGCGTGGAATTTGTTGCGCAATATGCTACCACTAAGCTGCCTGCTGCTTACATTCTAACAGAGTTCCTTAAGCGGCGAGGTGATGTGAGGTGGACATCATGTGCTAACACGCCAGCCGACACCACGGGGTTTTCCCACCGGAGTCACCGGATGGGGTTACCGGAAGAGCATATATGCCGGTATCTGAACTGGATGGGATCACCTCTCTACTGGTGAGGGCGCACGGCTGGTGTGGCTCGCTCGCACCGGGGCTGTGCTGCCTATGTAGGCCAATGCACCTATGCTTATGCGTTTCGGATTATGTTGTTAGGAACTGGACCCTAACACACGGACACAGGTGTTTCCCGTCCGCATGTTGCCTTACTGCGCCTTGACTCGCAAGGACAGCGCGTCTGGACAATTCCGGAATCGCCGTCCACCAGGGACCCTGATCTGATCTGATCAAAACCCTAAGTCCATACATACACCACCCCACGTCCCATGTATCCACATACAGCACAATCAGCATACCACATACATAAGAGGGTTTGGCACCACTGGTAAGGCGCGACCATTGCCCCCGGGAGATCCCGGGATCGATACCCGTTAGGGTCAAAGTCCTTCCGATGGTGGAAGGCATTGCGCCCCTAGTTGATGGACGGTGGTGACCTGGGATAAAGTTAACCTGCGAGCCGACCAGGAACGGAGTTGGGCCGCTGTCGACCCGGCAGATTCCGTTGGATGCTGGTGGTGGGTGCGGAACCTGAGCGATCCACTGAGAAGTTGACTAGGGTGACTGGATGAGGGTGCCCCGAAATACCGGGGAAGGCAGGGTTTCGCAGGGTAGCTGCCACGGGCGAAGATACACCCCCCTGTTTCACACATCATACAGTAATCCACCAACCAACTCCTCTTAGGGGCTATCGTACACATCCCGAACGCGCTCACGAGGGGCCACAGGCAATGCTATGTTCACTTCGCGACAGTCGAGACAAGCCACCTCCTCATAATCCCCTCACTGCGCCTCTGCGAAGATCACACACCCCACACAGCTATATGACTTGTGCGGCTCACCACCAGCCAATGCTATACATCAAACAGCGATGAGAAAAGCAGCCGAACCGTCAAGTCAGTAACCGGATGGATTCTTTTCAACCCATCTCAAGTCCTAAATCGCAGCGCGCTCGCTCGCTCATCATTCCTCCGCAATTTCATCACCTCGTTGGCTCTTCCCCTGATTTCATCATCCGCCGAACCTGCCCGCCGTTATCCCGCATTGGGCACCAGGGTAAGGCCTGCATTAAGATCACGGGACACCCCAACCCCTCGCCGACAGAAACCCCCCGCATGGCTCTCCTCAGGTTGACGCTCCAAGTACCGGATGCAATGATCGCAGCTTGCATTACTTCAGGCCCAGTGCACGCCAGTGAGGAACCCAGCTGCACGGCTTGCTGCTCTCAACGTGCCCCCAAAAGCTGTTTTTTCCTCGCGACCAGTCTTGCCAGCCCAGCCCAGCCTAGACCCTGGGCCCTGGCCAAGCCCAGGCCCTGGCTTTCCATCAGACCATTTAGCAGTCTGGAGCATTGAAGCAGCTGCCTACCGGATACTTGTCCAGCGCGGTCCTGTCGCCTTCCACATACCTAACGAGGCCAGGGCAAAAACATCGCCATCGCGTCGATTTCGGGCTTTCATAAAAAATTTTGGGCTTTCAAAGAAAAAACAAAAGGGATTGGACAAACAGACACCTCATCCTTCATCCAAATTCTACACCAGTCATGAGAAACGCTGCTGGTTGCCCGGGAGCCAGAAAGCAAACAAAGCCGGCTCCATAATCCCGCCGCAGTGGGGGCCGAGGCGGGGTTCAGCAGCAGCTCACCGCTGTCTCAGCGCCCAATAATCATATACATCATGTAATAAATGATGGGTGCCGTGTTCGGCGCAGCGGCGCAAGTTGATCGATAAAAGACTAGCTTTTGCGGCGGGGCGACTGCATTTGTACACCCGCGAAAGTGCCTAGCGGCCCGTCTGCAACATCATCATCATCATCCTCATCATCATGCTACATGACATGACACGACAAGCCGTGTAAGAGGGACTATCGCTGTTGCAATAATAAAGCGACCCGCGTAAGGACGTACCGGGCCCAGATCGACTGCATGCGTTGAAACTTATCCGGGTGGTAGTTGACGTGGACCATCACGGGTACGTGGTTGCTGTACTGGGCATCGTACCTGTACGACACATATACATGTATGTACGGAACACATGGAGCTCAGGTTATTAAACACACGGCTAATGTAATGCAATAATAGCAAGCGCAGTAAGCAGGCCACGTCGTGAAAATGCAAGGTCGAAAATCGAGTATTTAAAGTCATGGGGACTTGGACATGCAGCACACACCAAGCAAAGTATGCTTCGTTTAGTCGGCCCGAATACACGCTAAAGCGGCAAACATAATCACATTATAAATGCATCATCCCGACCAAGCCATGTAACTCTCCCCCTGCCAACACATCACCCCTTTTACTTTACTTTGTTTGCATCCTTCCTATTGACCTAGAAGGCTAAAAGGACGGTAGCGCCCAGATAGGAAGCTCGTTCATCTCCTCAAACTGCAAACATAAACACAGCCCGTTTCGCCTTCCAGCCTTCCCCTCCCAAGGCCCAATACAGCCCTGCAGTGCCAAAGCAGTATCACCGCACATCGCGCTGTATGTTGAAGTAAACGAAGTTTTCCCTCTTCAAACGCATCAGACCAGCATTACGACAATATATACCAATACACCGCGACCCTAAGATTGAGACCCACCGGATGGTTTTAAACAGGCGTTTCGAGTTCATAAACTTGTCGATGTTCATGATGCGCACCGCGATGCGAGAGGTCTTGTAATCGTCGTGGCTGGGGAACCAAATCTCCATGTTGAACACCGCCTGCGGAGAGGGAGAGGGAAACAACATATGTTGCAAGCACACCAAAAAGATGTGAACTGTGCCGGCTTCCAAACTCCGAGAGGAAGGGGGCACAGCGGCCCGGATTATAGGAGCAACATACAGCGTCGCGGACGAGCATTGCAAAGTTAAGAAGCATTACCGCCTCTCCCCTTGCACATCCAACCTACCAGCTTTCCATTACAACCAACTTCCGCTGCAACTTAATACCTTCGTTCCTGCTCTTTATCTGTCTTTATTTTTTTGCCCAAAAAAGCCACCTTCCACAGTACTGTGCTACAGCCGTCGCTACAGCCGTCGCTACTGCGGTGTCGCCTCCGCGTTGCGATTCCAATTCAGCCTTGTTACGGCAGTAGTATCCACGGCCGCGCCACGCCGCATCTCACAACCTCCCTTGTCCGCCCCTCCCCACGTGCTGAGCCTCTGTCGCTGAGCCTGCAGCATGCCTTTTCCTCGCTCTACTTTCCTGCCACTTTCCGCTCCGCACCTGATCCCACTCCTTCCGCTTGTTGAGGCGGTCAGTAATGCGGTCCATGAGGCCAATAGTCCTCTCGTTCGGCCTGATGTAGAAGAGGCCCGAGTTAAGTGTAAAAACACGGATGGTGTGGGCCCAGCGCGACCAGCCCATCTTCGGGTCGTCGTGCACGTCATCCCAACCTGCATCATCAGACAGGGTATCAGTCAGCCGTGTCGGCCAGTCGCGCAATAGGTCGGGGTGAACTGACCGGGGAGGTAGGCAGGCAGGCAGGCAGGCTGGCAGGCAGAGAGGCAACCACTCGGTTGACCCAAGCCGACCACGTACAGAATAACCTCCCACATCACCAACCCACACCATCAAGTCCTGGATTGCTCCCTCCATGCGCTATCCTGCAACCACTCTGAAGGGCACCAGAGCCAGCAAGGGACCGACCCCGACCCACCATATGCAGTCTGTTCATCGTAGCCATCGCTAAGGGCTTCGACGTCCTCGTCCCTGGAGATGAGCAGCAAGAGCAGGAAAAGGCGGGTGATACGAACTTCAGTGCAATTGACGCTCAAGATTTGTCTCGGACTGAAGGAATGCGGAGGCGAAAAGGTCTGCGGTTGACAGTGACAGGTGCTGCAGGGCCATAGGCCCATGGCAGAGGGTCTTGAGCAATGCTCTCAGATGGCCTGCCCGGGTGTCTCGTATCACAGGCGCACAGCCACGCACCTGTACAGGTGGTCAAATGGGTTCTGCAGCGTCACGATGTCCACCTGGGCGTGGGGCAATCAACAAAACAACAAACGCAACAGCAGGTTAAAATGTTAGCAACATGACGCAGCCACAGTAATCGTGCGAGTCCGCACATACTCGTGCTGCTGCTGCTGCTGCCGCTGCAATGATGTGGTACCTCGGTAGCTTGGCACCATAGCTTGGCATGACTGAGCACCGTAGCATCCGCCGCTGCGGACGTTTTACAGCTCCTGCTGTGTCGTCATCCCCCCACGGCTGCTGTGTCGTCATCCCCCCACGGCTGCTGTGTCGTCATCCCCCCACGGCTGCTGCTGACGGTGGGGTCGTGCGCGGCCGGGTGCTGCTAGGTCGACATGCACCCTAACTGGCAGGCTGTGTACGAAGAGCAGAGGGGGCAGCACACTAGCGCTACGCTCTGCAGCAGGGCAACGATGCACTCCTGAAATGAATGTGGCACTTACGTCGGACAGCAGGACCGAGTACCCCAGCGACAGGAACTCCTGCATGCGTGCGCGCGGACCACGAAAAAGGGGAACATCGGTGCGGGTTGGTGCGGAGAGTTGAGATGGGGCCCCGGCAACAATAATTTCCAAGATCACAAACGGCTATCCAGTGGCCTCAGGGCCGCGGGCAGCACTCGGGCCTATGCACGTAAACCCGCCAAGGACGTCCAAATCTTCCCTCCCCATCGGACTCGGAAAGCCAATATCAGAGCAACGCAGCACCCTCCAGCTCGCGACGCAACCCCCACCTACCCGAATGAGCTGGAACTTCTGTGCGCTGATGCCGTGGTTTGACGCCTCCTTGTCGGCCGTCTTCTCCGGCGTCTTGCGCCAGTACGCCACGCCCAGGTTCTCGCAGGCGTTCGCCAC
>NW_003307601.1:623933-640322 GCF_000143455.1 Volvox carteri f. nagariensis | reverse complement strand
GGCTGGAGGCTTTACATCACGCCCCGTGCTGGAACATGGCAGCGTCATGCAGGGTACTGATGGGAAGGGCCTTATGGACCTGCTGGGCGCGCTGCCGCTGGCGGAGCATTGTAAACCCAGCCTGGCTACGTGTCGGCCATTTTGGCGTAGCAGATAGAGTAGCCGTGGGCTGCACACGCTTTAGCGGTGGAAAGCCCGTACATGTAGCAAATTAAACACGATGGTGTGGTGAAAGCCCTGAGCCAGTTCCCAGCCGCCCGCCTGGACCCTCTCAGAGCACCGCTGCCCCCGGCCCCCTCATTAAAAAACTTGTTCCCAAAGGTAGACAGCACGTACGTCGTCGTCGATGGCGATCACCATGAAGTTCTTGACGCCCGCGCGTTGGCAGCCATCAATCCATAGCTTAAGCATCCCATATTTGCCATTCGGCGTGATAAGCGCGCCATTTGATACTGCTGCCATCACCTCTTTATTAATAGCGATGCGCTCCTGTGGGTCAGGGACCGTTGCACACAACCGTTCACGTCCCGAGGATTACGGTATCATATACACCAGCTCGACAACGTCAAACTTTCTTCGTGCATGTGCATGGCTCTCGCTAAGGCGAGGAGGCACAACATGCCATGACCTTCAATCTCAAACAGCTGTGCACTGTGTTACACCCCACAACAGAATCTGTGGCGGCGCTCAGTACCGGTAACGCACCAGCACAGTTTTCAAGTCACGGCTCCCGAACACGGAATCTTCAGCTGCTGCCCCTGCTGCAGCTGCTGACGCTGTGAAGGTAATGGTGATCAAGAGCAGGCATTGAGCCAATGCTTTGTCCATCATGTCTAAAACAATGATGAATTGTGACGTAAATCAGTTGATAAGATTTGGTCAAGTCCGCAGATCAATGCAAATACAAAGTTTGCACACATGAACAGACATCGGTCGCCAAGTCTTCAGGGTCAAGGACAAAGAATCAAGGATGTTTACACTCCCCAGCTTGCCGTTTTGGATTGCATAGCTACAAGTGGACGATGCCGTATTCCGGGCAGCACGTTAGTTGTTTCTTCAACCGAGATTCAACTCAGGAAGCCTCGATGGTGTTGTTATGGATTATTAATTTTTGTTCTTTGCTATTCATTTTGTGTCTTACTCAACCTGACATAAGCTCCTTGCAAGGCTCTTCGAGCGGGCTTCCGAACTCCTAAGACAATACATCCTCAACCTCTTAGGCACACAGGAATATACATATGGGCCTGTAGGCAATTTCTGTGCTGGTCTGCGATCAAATTAGCGCGTGAAACTGGCTGCCTTCCTTCCGTTGCCCGAGAATATGGCAGGCGTACCGCCCGATTTTGAAGATACACTTCCAGGGGACGCTCGAGTATGTATCTCATGCAGCGGCGGCGCATTTAAGACTCTTCACCGGTCGACATGGCGACGTCACATGCTGCCGCAGGTGGATGTCCCCAGTACGTGGCGGAGCGTCGTTATCGGCAGTAACACGGTGGCTACGGAGACGGGCCCTCTTAAGGCTGAAGAGGTGTCAACACAAACAGGCAGTCGGGAAAGCCACGGCACGCAAACCGACGATCCTGGTCGCCCCACATCTCCGTCAAAGCTTAAGGCGTCGGGGCTGGCCGACTTTGTGAAAAAGTAAGTCGCAACACAGCTCACACGCCTCCATGCCCTTGAGATCCCCTGGAGTCCCTGGCAGTGGGGCCAAGCGGCTGCAGACCCAGTGGATCCCCAAGGGAACCCGGCTAAGCCTAAGAGCACAACGGGACCGTCGGCACTCGAACATACCCTGTCCTCGCACACCTGGGCGCCGCGCGCTCAAGCGAGCGTAACCCAGATATACCCGGGCCCTGCGGAGGGCAACATTCTTCCAGCCCTCCTTCCTCCAGCCCTCTTTTAACTTCCCACCTCATAGCCCGCGGCAATACCTGCGCCGTTCCCGTTGATCCAGCACTTGCCATTGTTTTTTGAGAGTGTTGCGAGTGTTGTGCCTGGAATCGGCATTTACTAACCATGTTTCTCCCTCTTGAGGACATAGAGGCAACTGAGCGCCACAATGTGGCGCTCAGTTGCCTCAATGCACGGTTAAACCGACGGCGGATAACGATCACCCGAACAATCGCCCTAATTCATGTGCGCCATTCGCCAATGGGGCATGAGTCCTGGTTGGAATCCGCAGCGGCTTCTCCTTCCCATCCGCCTCCTCGCCTCCGCAGCAGCTTCACTCGTTCGTGGTTCGTCTTTCCCATCCGCCTCCTCGCTTCTTGGATGCGCGCATGCAGGGTGGAGGGCATGGTGGCGGTCGAGCTAACCAAGGCAACCGAGGAGGCAGAGGTGCTTGAGCCCCTCACGAGGGCGGCCGACGAGGAACAGGTCCGTATGGTGCTGTGGAGGGCCCCGTCCGGGCGAGGGAGGGGTGCTTTTGTTTTCCCCAATACGCCCATCCAGCCCTGGCTTTCCCCCCCCCGGGTCCCCCCCAACCGCAGGAGCCCGCTACCTGCATGCACTTCTTGTCTCCCTTCCAGCCCGACGACACGGGTACGGCCGTGGATCTCAACGCCACAAGTACCCAGGTCAACAAGCACAAGCTGGTGGTGACGTGCCTGTCCTGGAGTGCTACGGGACAGACCATTGCGGCGTCGTATGGCAGGTACGAATGTGCAGTACAGAGCAGTTCAGGCCCCAGGGCCGTGAAGGCGCCAGCACTGCGCCGGGTCGCGTCAGAGCGTGGAAGGTGAAAAAGGAAGTGGATGGCCGTCGGAGGAATGGAGGGCCAGAGGGTTGTCGATATGGCGTAGCTGTGGTTGTGGATGTGTCTGGTTGTTTGTGTGGTTGTGCATGTGGCTGGCACAGGGTCCCTGTGGGGGAGTGGGAAGCTCCTGGGGGGCTCCTGGGCTGGCACCACACATCCTTTTGACACGCGTACGGAGCCACGCCGACCCCAGCCATGCAGCCAAGCCCCGGGGTCGCCGCTGCGCGCTGCAGCTTCCGCTGCTGCACCTCACCCTGCACCCTGTTTGCACGCGAGAACTTCACCGCTGTGAAGGCCCGACAGAACGGCCCGAGCGGCGGAGCGTGTAGTAGCTGGTACACAGTACGGCTATACAAATACGCGCAAAGCTATACAAATACCGCCAGCATCTCGAGAGGCCTTTTCAGCGGCCAGCTACTACAGAGCGTGAAATGGAGGACGCGGGGCCTGAGTTTTCTTTTCTTCTGGAACGGCGCCCTCTCTGTCGGCTGTTGTTTTGTGCAGCGCTCTTTTTATGCTGTGCTTTTTCCTCCTGTCGCCTGCGCTCTTTCCGCGCGCGGCGTTCTTTGTAGGTATGCATGTCTGTGCGTCAGTTGAGTGCTTCCGGCAAAGCGCACTGTCGAGGCGCGAGGCTCGCGAGAATGCTGTGCGCAGTGCATCGAGATGTGCATTTTCCATCAGATGGAACTCACGTGACAGCGCTGACGAACCTGAAGGCCCTGAAGGCCTTATAAATGAGGACGATGCATGCCAAAACCTACAGCTCCTATGGGACATATATTTCTTGTTCGGCCCTATCATTGAGGCACACAGACATACAGACAGACATGTATGTAATTGTGTCTATCTGGGCCCGCGGTGTACGACAGATACGACGTCGTGGGTTGGTGCACGTTCCCTGGAGCGCTGTGCACGTGGAACCTCGGTCGCGAGGAGGTGAACACCTGCCGACCCGACCAGCGAATCGACACGGACACCTGCCTCATGAGTTGCGCCTTCCACCCGGCGCATCCGGTGAGATACGTGTAATGTGTGCGTATGTATGTATGTATGTATGTATGTATGTATGTATGTATGTATGTGTTCGTGTTCGTGTGTGTGTTCTTGTGTGTATGATTTTGTACATGTGTATGTGCGTGTGTGCGTGGGCGTGTGTTCCTAGGCGTGCACGTTCTGGTCTGCCTAGGTGCGCACAGGCGCTTCCTAGCTGCTTTTAGCGCCTTTATCGCCTAATTAGGAATCTCTTGGTTCGTTAAGGCGGGACCGCTAATTGCTCGTATGTACAAGCAGCGGATGTAAAACACACACACAAACACACAAACACACGATCATTCAACCAGCCAGCCAATCAATCAATAAACAAATCATCTAATCAACTAATCCACAAATCCGTCCATCCATGGCACCAGGAGGTTTCATTCATCCCCTCTTCCCCCGCAACTCACTTCCCATCTCGCGCGCCCCGCTCCTCTCCACCCCCCCTCGCGGCCGTCCAGGCGCTCATCGCGGGGGGCACCTTCAACGGCGAGCTCTACGTCTGGGACCTCAGCACAGAGGGCGACCAGCAGCGGGGCCGATCTGATGTACTGCTGGATGTACGGCACATGGAGCCGATCCTCAACATCACGTGGCAGTACAACCTGACGGGTGGGTCTTTCTAGCTGCTGGCTGTGTAGCGGAGTGGGTGGCCGTGGCTGTGGCCGGGTTGGGTGCATCATGGTCCACTGGTCCATTGGTTGGGTGTCATCCAGCAAAGCAGGATCAGGCCCCTTCGAGCCCCTCGTTCGCGGTTCGTCCTGCTGCTCCGAGGACTCACGCCCAACGGAAGGCGACCTGAACGAAATCCCAGAGTGGCGGTTATGGTAGCGGTGGTCGTGATGGTAGTGGTAGTGGTGGCAGCAGTCGCGGTAATGGTGGTAACAATGCTGGTGGTGATAGTGGTGATAGTGCTGGCAATAGTGATAAAAGGTGGTGGTGATAGTGGCCCCCAGTTTCCAGCGGCCCCCGACACCGACACTAGCACTGGCGGTGAGAGGGTCCCTCTGCGGCGCAGATGCTGCCAAGTACGGCACCAAGGACAAGGCGTACCGGTTGGTGACGCTGGGCGCTGACGGCCGTGTGCTGATATGGCTCTGGCACAAGCTGGAGGCGCCGGTGTACGGGTACGACAACGGGTGTGCATAGCCATGGTGTGCGCAGCTGTGGCTATGTGTATATGCGTGGTTCTGTGTGTGTGTGTGTGTATGTCGGTGTCCGTATATATATATGTATATATACGTGTATATATGTATATATACGTGTGTTATTTCATGAACTGAGCCGCTGCCGTCATTCCCACTCTTGCTCCTTGTGCCCAAGCACTTCAACCATTCCATTGCCACCGCCAAGTTATAACCTCTTGCCCCGAACCCTACCCACCCACCCACGCACCCACCCGCCCGTCCCGCAGGTACCAGCTAATCTTCCCGCAGCCCGGCATTGACCGGCGTTTCGTCTGGGGCGGCGCCTGCATGTGCTTCCAGCGCGAGGCGCGAGGCGCATCCTCGTCCTCATCCTCGTCGACGGCGGCAGCGGCGGCGGCGGCAGCCGCTGGCGGGGCTGGCGAGGCCGCCGGCACGTTTCTGGTTGGCACGGAGGGCGGCAAGATCTTCAAATGTTACAATGACACCAACGACGCCAATACCAAGGCAAGGAAGCGCCCGGGCTGAGGATCCGGGTTGTGGAGGGGTGCATGGGTGCGGGGGGGGGGGTGGGCTTGGCCTCGGCTCTTGCATGGGCCGTAGCCCGGGCTTCGGCCTGGGCTGCGGCCCGGGCTGTACGGATGGGTAGGAGGAAGGGTCTGAGACTCTGGGCTGTCTGTCTGTCATGGCCAGCCGGCGGGCGCGGCACTGGTGGCTCGGCACTCCTGGCAGGGCTGTGAGCCGCCTGGCGCCCTCATGGTGAGCACCGATCTGGGGCTCGGGGAGTGGTCGGTGCCGGCGGAGGTACAGCGCCACGTGGCTCACGTCCAGGGTTGTGTGGCTGGGTGTCCGCTGGCGGGCCGCTCCGTCGGAGCGTGCAAGGGCAGGCCGGTCAGGCCGCCTCTCTCTCGCGCGGGTGGGGGCCGTCAGTGGTAAAAGAGTCGGAAGCCACCTGCAGTCGGGTGGCCGTACGTAGGGCAGCTGCCGCGGGATCCCGCCGGTCATGCGCCGGCGGAGCGCCATCGGGCTGACAGGGCGCGGCCGCCAGCTGCTGCTGCTGCTGCTGCTGCTGCTGCTGCTGCTGCCCAGCTCTCGAGTTGTTTCGGAGTGCGGTCCGTGGTGTTTGTTCCCAATGGCACGTGTTCAGTTGGAGTGCATGGGCCGATTGCCCCGCGCACCTTACAAACACGGATAGCTGGAGACAGTGCTGCATTCTATGGTGTCTGTCTGTGTGTGTGTGTGTGTGTGTGTGTGTGTGTGTGTGTTAAGGGACTGAGCCGCCAGCAGGAAGCACTGGAGCACTGTCGCACACGCACACACGAGCATCTGTGCTTGCGTGTTTGCTGGTGCGTCCTTTGCCCCGTCAAATCTTTGCAGGAGTTCACTCGGGCGGTGGCGGCGGGTGAGCGCGTGGAGTTGCGGACGCCGGTGCGGGAGGCCAACTACCAGACACACGCGGGTGCGGTGTTTGGGCTGGACTGCTCGCCGTTCCAGGTACGATGCCGGCGTCGGGCGAGAAGTGCATGCACGCCCTGGCCGGGGGCACCTGGGGAAGGGGAGGCGCCAATCAATACGTTGATGGGCTCGGTACTGGTGATGTCGTCGTGGTGGTGGTAGTGGTGGTGATGTCGCCTGAGGGGGATGCTCACCGGCTGGGCTATGTGTAGTGTGTGTCTCATGTCTCCAGGAACTCCATTTCGCACATCTGGCGGCGGGGGGTTCAGACACAGATACAGAGGAGGAAGGGGGTGGTTCAGAAAGGGGAGGGTCGACGAGCGGTCGGTCCTCCTCGCGCCTTGTCGCTGTCACTTCGGAGCGAAAGTATTGTGACTTGTTGGTTGGCGGTGCGAAGGCAGGAGGGAGGGGATGGCACGAATTGGCTGGTTGGCCATCTATTTATCTATCTATCTATCTATCTATCTATCTATCTATCTATCTATCTATCTATCTATCTATCTATCTATCTATCTATCTATCTTCCTGGCTGATTGGCTGATTGGCTGACTGATTGGCTGACTGATTGGCTGACTGATTGCTTGACTGACTTACTGACTAGTTGACTGGCTGGCTGACTGTTTTGCGTGTGGCACCCGTGGAGCCCTCCTCCCGCAGAGGGGTGTCTCCGAGGCCTGTCTTGTGACACCTTTGCCCTCTTCCCCTGTCTTCCTCGGCACCCACTCCCCCCCCTTCCCTTCCCCCCTCCCGCTCTTCCTCCCTCGTCGTCTTCCCGCAGCGGGAGCTGTTCCTGACGAGTTCTACGGATGGAAGTGTGCGGCTGTACTCATCTCTCCGCATGCAGCCGCTGCTGCACCTGGAGCCCACAGCTGCCTACCTGTTCGCGGTGCAGTGGAGCCCGTTCAGGCCCTTGGTTTTTGCGGCGGCAGCGGGTGGGTAGCTGGCCAGCTGAGTGGGTGGGCGCGTGCATGGGTGTGTTGGGGTGGGTGCGTGTTAGGAGGGAAGATGGGATGAAGTGCATGGGGAGGTATTATGATGGTTTGTGGTTAAATGGAAATGTGTGGTTGAGTGTTAAATCCTGCCTTGTTGTCTCATCTTAGCTTCTTCTTCTTCTCCTTCTTTGTGCTGCTGAATGCTGCTGAATACTGCTAACTGCTGCTAACTGCTACTGCTAACTGCTACTGCTAACTGCTACTGCTGACTGCTACTGCTAACTGCCATTGCTACTGTCAACCCGTTGCTGCTGTTGCTGCAGCTGACGGCTGTGTGTACATGTACGATCTCATACGGGGTCATGAGATCATCCGGCCGGTGCTGACTCTGGACGCCAACGGCATGCGCAAGCCCGTGTACGCACTGGCCTTCAACCCGCGGAAGCCTGACCTGCTCGCCACGGGAGACACAACGGGCATTCAGGTGGGTGGGGCCGGGGTTCGAACTGGGGTTCGAGTGTATGACGGCATATAGGGTTGGGGTTGGCCCTGCCTGTGAACCCCCTAACGCGGGGGGGGGGGCTCGGTGTCCCGTGGCCCAGCGGGGACCTTTCAACTAGGTGCCCCTCGCCCAGACAGCTCATGCACATCAGTGGAAGTGATCAGCGGCGCATCCATAGTTTTGTTGAAACGGCTCTTTTCCCCGACGCTTCTTAGCTGCCACTGCCACAGCGCCGCCCTGTTCTGCCCCGCCTGCCTCTGCGTGCCTGTTTGCTCACTTGCCTGCATTGTGAAATTTCCGACCAACCGGCGTCGTAGAGTTGCGTGATGATCGCTTTATGTTTTGATTTGTGTATTTGATTGAGGCTATGTTGATTGATGCTATGTTATTCGCCGTGCGATGGCGGCGATGACGACCCCACCTGGACCACCCCCCCATGCGTTGCAGATCTGGAGGCTGCCTTCTTCCCTGACGGCTGCCCGGCGAGGTGAGGAAACGCTGCTGTCTAAGCTGGCGCAGGCGGACGACGTGCCGGAGCTGCTGAAGAAGAGGGCGGGTCGCTGAGCTCCATGAGCTCTCCTCAGAGAAGGTCGCAGCTCAAGGTGCAAGTTGTTGCAATTCCATTTTAGAGTATGTATGTTGTTACAGGGTGGTTAACTTCGCCAGCGGCCCCCTTTCCCGGGGCAGTCCCTGCTCTCCCCTGCTAGAGGGGCACCCTAATCCGTCACCCCATCCGACTTCAGAATGTATTCGTTGGGTTCGGCAACTCACCACCAGCATCCAACCAAATCTAGCGGATCAACGGCGCATCAACTTAGTTCCTGGTCAGCTCGCAAGTTGATATTATCACGTCCTACACCGTCCATAAGATGGGGGGCCACCTCCCATTTCATCACTCCTCAAACACCCGAGGAGCCGGCAGGCGGATTTGAACCCGGGTCGACTGGGTCAACTGGGAGCAGAAGTCAGGCCTTAACCTCTGCCAGCCGCCTGCCTAGAGTATATTCGTGAGTTGACTCCTCAGACGAAGCGAAGAAGAGGGGGCCGGGGCTGTATCAAAGAGGAAAATCCAAATGAATTGTGGACCTGATGCGGATTGGGTATGATTGAATTTGGTGAAATGGCAAAGATGGAAATCGCTCGTCAGCAGGCGCGGTGCACGGAGCTGATGACACAGTCACCGACCCAGATGGGGCACGTGACTTCAATGAAGTGATGTTTGGATCCGGTGCCCGGGGCTGACGGGGCGGATCCCGGGATCCATTGGATCCGGGGTGTGGGAGAGAAGACGGGGCCCGTAAACGTGACGGTGGAAGTGGCGTTAAAATGTTTGGAGGCTGCTGGAGGAGTTTTCGTGGGGCCTCGTTTCCATGGCACCTGATCCAATACGGGCGCGGAAGAAGAATGCAACGCTTTCATGTACATACACACATACATACGTACGTCAATGCAGACAGACATACAGCCCTCATATATACATGTTTGCATACACGCGCACCGTGGCGTGGGTGTGCGTGTGTGTATAGAAGCGCGTCCGGCAGCATTGGGACTACATGAGCTCGTTGCTTGGAGGTGCATCATTTTATATGCGGCCAAGAAAAGTGATGCACTCTCTTCCCTTTCTCACTCTGCTCCTCCTTTAGCTAGTTGGCGCGAGCGTGATTGGAGCGGGTGAGGGTGAGGGTGGCGGCGAGAGGGTGGGGACAAGGTGCGCTCTCTGTTAGAGGGGTAACGCCAGAATACAGCCACTGCAAGCGATATGAGGCTACGATTATTATTTCGCAACTACCCGGCAGGTTTGGATGAATGTATATGCCAGGTATCCGCATGATACCCGCGATTGCTGGATGCCATACGAAGTGTGCGTATGAATGCTGTTGGGGACGGGCGTTAATCACGAAGATGCCAAGATGCCAGCGTGGCGTGTGGCGGTGGCAGGGAGTTGGGAAATCTGCAGTCGTAAGGGGCACATATGCAGGCATATGTGAGATTGAAAAGAGGACGCATAGAAACTGGTGACGCCGACGCCTGTGGTGGTGCCGGTGTCGTTTTGCCGCGCTCGTTGTTGTGTGCCGGACAACAACGTGCTTCGAGGCTCGGCTTGCAGATGCCATATGATTGCTATAGATGGCCGTCTTAGGGCTGACGGAAAATCGTATTCCTTTTGCCACACGCTTGTAAGCATTTTTCTGTGTAAACCATAACGTTATAGGCGTAAGCATAAGCTTCAACTTATTGTGATAGGGAACCGTCTTTTGCAATAGTAATAGGATCCGAAGGCCCCTTACTTCGTTCGTTTCTGCCGAGCTCTGATATTGAAGGAGGGTTCCGCCCTGGGAACCTACTCCCCAGACGGATATGTAACGCCCTCGTTTAGCCAACGCGCGACTTCCAGAAATCAAGCCACGTATCAGCTGTTACCGCATTTGCGTTGGACGGCTGCATTAGGCAACCTCCCGGCACGCTCAAATGCAAATTTGCGCTTACGCACGTTTCCTAGGTCAAGGAGTATCGCGCTTTTTTTCGCGTACATCGCACTAGAATGTGTCTAACAATCGTTGTTGCAATTGCGCCAGCCCACACTGCAGCTGCTTGTTTAAGCTGCTCTACCGAGTACTCCCGTACAGTCAGGAACGCCGGTACAGGGCCGTTAGTTCTTCTGCGTTCGAAAAAGGGCTTCTAAAGAACAAGTCAGCCCCTCTCCACTGGAAAAATGCCAAGATAATAGGCTTTTCAGCGGTGAAGGCTCTTGGAAAAGCGCGTGACTGACACTTCCACCATCCTCATCCTTGATAGGTTGGCCCTTCCAAATTTGCCGACCCTTCCAAATTTGCCGCCGTCCCGGGCCCTCTGCTGTCCTTATCCTGGGGGGTCCACATTTCTATCCTACTCTTTCCCATTCGTATCCTCCCGTGTGCCCGACGACCCTTCGCCGCATCCTGACCGCTCTGCAACCCCCCTCCGTTCTGTCCAAACAGGTCGTTCCAAACAGGAAACATCAGCACTGCAGGGCACTGCCACCACGCTTTGTGCCGGCTAGGACGCCAACCATCCCCAAAGTCACTTCCTGCGGCAGCAGCTACAATCCATGAACGACGAAACGCCATAGGGTCGTGAAACTCGATGGACAATAGAGGTACGGCTCGTGGCGGCGGGGATGAAGGCGGGCTGAAGGGTCTCCGGAGGCTGAGCCACCAGCTGGTGGGCTGCAGCTGCAGCCCACCAGCCCACCACCTTCAACCTGCAGGTTGAAGATGAATGCCGCAAACGGCCATCCCCCTACGACAGCATCTAAGATAAGAAAAGTCCACAATTTAGTGGACTTTCCTTAGACGCTGTCGCAGGCCGCAGGATTATGTATACAATCTAAATATATGTGGGGCCAGTCTACGTATGCGGGGGCGGGCGGGGGCGGGGGCCTCTCCGCGCCATCGAGTCGAGCCATTATCATGCGAGATGCGAACCGAGGTGGAAAAGACAGCGCCACAGGGCTGATGCGCCGGTGGGCGGCGGAGAGACTCACACAGAAACGCCGCGGGAAGGGGAACAGACGACAAAGGGATTACGCGCTCTGGGCCGATGATGACCTGCAACCATTGCACTGCACATTACCGTCCTCATTCTCGAGAGGTTGCCGGCAAAAAACTTTACGTCACGCAAACGACGGCACCATCCTGGATGCTTCCAGCCGCTGGGCCACCCTGGACAGCTGCATGGTTATAGTATTTACTTCCACTGTTGATGAGTGGACGCGACGACGCATATCAGAACAGGATGGGTTGCTCCAGGTTACACGTTACATAATGCAGGGGAGAATGAGTAGCGGGTTGTACGAACGGGTCTCAGGCCTAGCCGGACCTGGGGCCTGCGACTTAGGTCGGCGCAGGCCTTATCGCAAGGCGCAAGAATGCGAAGGACCACAAAGGGTTTGGAGAGCAGGGTCAAAATATTGTGGCCAGGTTTTAGATGAGACCAAGGTTATAGTAGCTGATAGTTGTTTTCTTTCAGCGGGCTGAAATACGCAGAACGCGTTTAGCAAATTCAAGTCATTCGTACCGTATGAGCTCTGCATCTGAGCTACTTCTCAGCTATGCATTTAACAGTGGCTTCAAGCCGTTTATACCGTATCAGCTCCGTATCCGAGCTAGTGCCTTTTATCGCATGAAAAGGTTTTGTTATCTCAAGTAAATCAACTTAATGTATATACGCGCACCGTTGTCCACCGCTCAGCTTTTTCCGTAGTTATGCCGCGTTACCGTTACCGGATACGGGCGCCAGTTATGGCCTTTCCCGAGCTTGTGGCTGCAGAAAAGAACGAAATGAAACATAAGAGTATTATATTTACTGTTTTTAAAGTTCATCATCACTGCTGCGCTTGTCCGGGTCAGTCGTCAGGCCTACAAGATAACGTTAGTAACCAGACCTAACAGGCGTCCCGCGAATTACGGCCCGTACAGAATGTCACGATTAGAAGCATAAAAGTAAAGATACCGCGGAAACCGAAGACAACTCTCACAATTACGCAATACTCGCTTCTGGGATTTCGCGAGCGACGGCAAGGACGTTGCAGTCCTTTATCTTGTGATTGAACGTCTTCATCATCATCGTCACCATCACCACCACCATCATCATCATCCTGACATAAGCCAAGATTTCCTTTGAAAGCTATCATGAACAGGGTAAGAACGTGTTTCGGTTCATTGGGGGCTGTCCGATCCACTTTTCGTTCTATCAAGGGCATCACCAAAAACATGAATGACCAGCAGCGTGGGGATATGACTTTGTCCTATGCATGAACACCCGCTTAATTTCACTTCCTCGCTTGGTCCTGCCTAACTACTTCTCCTCTGCATGTTTGTTTTCCTTCTGTAATGATCCTGCTACTGTCCTTCGACATTATTCGCATGTCGGTTTTTCCTCCATTCTCGGCAAACGTCATCACATGTATTACCATAATAGGTATTCAACTCAAAATGTGGAGGCATCAAACATCTCTTTTTGGCCCTGAGTTTCTACGGGCAAGCCAGCCCGACTTCCCCAGCAGCTTTCACCACGCAGTCGCTTGGTATCATCCAAAGTAGATATTTCATATCTACCGTTAAACTTTTATATGTAGCCAATTGCAAACTATCATGATGCATGGACACCGCTGCAGTCTGCTACAAAGGACCTCGCCCGCCCGCACGTCGGGTTGAAAACGCCGACCCAGACTTACATGTGTTATACTCCCTCGATTAAATACAGGAAAAATACGAGTACATTGCTTGCATTGGAAGCGGTGCTTACAGTGAAGTTTGGCACGCAATCGACAAGTCGACATGCCGTGTAGTCGCCATAAAGGTGCTTAAGCAGGTGGGGAGTACGACAGACGTGAATGCGGCCGGGGTATCTTTGGCGTTCCAGCTGGAAAAGCAGAAAGAGATGAAGTGACGCCCGGATGTTGCACTTTGACAAAGCGGCCGTACCATTGCGAGCCGCGGCCCACTAAAACGGAAATCCGTCGAGGGGCGCTGACGTGCTGCCAGAATTCGAGAAAAAAAATAAGTCCGTCACTGCAGCAGTTACCTTCGTACTTTACTCGAATCTGTGCCAGAAGCTGCAGTCTGCAGCTCAACGTTGCCCTTGATCCCATATGGGATCATAAAAAATGTACTCGCACATGTACGACAGTACTCCATTGGAGATTTGCGATCGATTACCGTACGGCTCGGAAGATACCTGCGGGGTAAATGGCGACACCCGCATTAACGTGGTGTTGTGTAGTGTATGTGCCCAGCTAGTCATGAATCAGTCTCTCCCCCGTTAAAACTCTTGCCCCATTGTTTATCCCAATGCAGCGAGCCAGGAAACTCAGCATCCGGGGTATCTCCCCTAAGATGTTTATTCTGCAATTACTTATACACGCACTCATGCAAGTACATAACTCCAATGTACACAGGCTCACACTTGCAAGGCGGTCATGCGGCTGGTGCATCGCGAGGTTCGGATGCTTCAAACGGCCAACCACCCCAATCTTGTGAAGCTCCTCTCCGCGTTCCAGTCACGAAGTGGCCGGGTGCATCTGGTGGGTCGCTGGGTCGGTCAATATGTGTGGAAGGATTACCCAACGGCAACGGCTATGGACATGGCAAACGTCATGTGAAGATGGCGCACATGATCCATGTGTATGCAAGGAGGAGCCAGCAGGGCGCGCTGGGGAGCACGTACGGCTTCCCCAGCTCCATGGCGATGCACCTTAGCGTCCTGAGCGCACTTCAGGCACCCGTCAGCATTTTCTACTTCGCAAGTCTCTTCCCCCCGCATGTATGCCACAGCTCCGTCCAGCTTCCGTCCTCAACCTTCGCCGCCGCGAAAACTTAGATGGAGAGCAGCTATGGATAGGCACAGGCCAGTCTCAGCCGTCCCCATCTTGCCAAGCTACCAAACGTCAAGATCTACAGGGTCCAGACACGTGCGTCTGCACCGCCCGGCTTTCCAGAAAATTCACAAGCCGCAGCTGAGTCAATTGCTGTGCTGCCTGTGTGTCAAAGTGTTGCCTGGTCGCATAGCATGCTGTCTGTTTGCTGAGCTTGCTGCCCCATCGCGAAGCTTGACGAGAACTGTTACTTAATTTGCTGTCTTGCTGGGGTCTAGGTTTTCGAGCGCATGGAGACGAGCATCATGGACGAGGTGGAGGCCAATCCCGAGGGCCTACCGTACGCCATTCTTAAGGCGGCTGTATGGCAGCTGCTGCGAGCCGTTGCACATCTACACGAGCGAAATGTGAGTGCAGGTTGGGGACATGAGGGGGCATGAGGGGGGATGAGGGGGCTTGAGGGGGGATGAGGGGGCATGAGGGGGCATGAGGGGGCATGAGGGGGCATGAGGGGGCATGAGGGGGCATGAGGGGGCATGAGGGGGGATGAGGGGTTGTGCAAGCAGGAAGTGGGGTACGAGGGCGAGATGGAGCGAGCGACTGGGTGAGCCTGATCGCGCTTGGCCTGGGGCATTGTGCGCACGCGTCTGTCTACCTGTCCGTGTATCTCTCTGTCCGTGTATCTCTCTGTCCGTCTGTCTCTCTGTCCGTCTGTCTCCACCTGGCAGCTAATGTTCAGCATTGCTCTTTACCTGTTCGTTTGCAGATTATGCACAGGGACATCAAGCCCGCAAACTTGCTGTTGGACGGTAATGGCGTTGTCAAGCTGTGCGACTTCGGCTTCGCACGGCATGTCGGTGGACGCGGTGAGCACACGCCGTACATCGTGACTCGCTGGTATCGCGCACCCGGTAAGCAAGAGCCCCATCGCGGGATCGATCAACGGATCCATTTGATGCATTTGCGCACGTTCCGCAGTGCTGTACTTCCATTTACATGCCTCCAACACACATGCGAATAAAATACAGGCGCGCGTACATGTGTGGACAGAACAGCACGTCATTTGTTTTCCCTTGCAACTAACTTCAGCAGGAAGTGCTGTGCGGAAGCTATAACAGTGTTATCCATAGCACGAAGGGCAGCCGAATGTTCCACCATTGAAATGCCCTCTCCCTGTTGCTACTGCTGCTACTGCTGCTACTGCTGCTGCTGCTGCTGCTCTCGCAGAAATCCTGGCTGGAAGCGAATACGGGCCCAGCTCCGATGTGAGTCTCGGCTGCTACCCCTGCGCGCTTACATGACAGCTGACATGACGCGCTTCAAGTGGCCCTTTGCTCGTTAGTCTTTTCAACCTGATAGCGCCGTCTGCCTGTCCGCCCGCCTAGCCTTTCTGAAAAGGCTTATCGCGCCTGGCCCCGCACACCTTTCCTTGCATGGTTCGGTTCATGTTGTAGGGATGTGTGATTGCACTCTTGGTTGAGCAAGGTCGTTGTCTGTGCTTTTAGTCCAACCCGACCCGACCCCACCGCACAAGTCCGACGCCGCCGGAAACTGTCGCATCGCGCAGGTTTGGAGTATCGCCTGCACTATTGCCGAGATGGCCACCGGCACCCCCTTGTTCCCAGGTACGAAGGCACAACCACATGTCCTGTACCATTGCAGTACAAAGTACTGCGACAGGCAGCTGTAGCTGCAACTGCATACGGTGAATATGCGGTTTAGGTTGCAGTTTCTGGTCGTAGTATTGCGCTCGGGACTCTGCGTCTCCCATCCTCGCCCGCGAAGCGGCCACTCTCTGGGCACGGCTGGGAAAGCACCTGCGGTGGAGTGGGCCTCGGTCCCCAGCCGACCCTTAGGTTACCGTGTAAGACACAGACATACACACATACACACACATACACACACATACACACACATACACACACATACACACACACACACATACACACACATACACACACATACACACACATACACACACATACACACACATACACACACATACACACACATACACACACATACACACACATACACACACATACACACACATACACACACATACACACACATACACACACATACACACACATACACACACATACACACACATACACACACATACACACACATACACACACATACACACACATACACACACATACACACATACATACACACACATGTGTGTGTACGTGTGCATATGC
>NW_003307601.1:620167-621134 GCF_000143455.1 Volvox carteri f. nagariensis | reverse complement strand
CCCAACTATCTGCTACGCATGATATGAATATGACTAGGGGGGCGGCTTTTCAAAGCCGAAAAGGGGCTCGGCCCCGGTGCAGCCACTTACAGGAAAGCTATCTTCGCGCCCCGATTTATCTGGAATGTCTCCTTTGGCATTTCGATATAGAATGGATATAGCATTCAAACGCTATTTTTTGCGGGGCGAGATATGTAAGCCACTGACTGACTGACTGACTGACTGACTGACTGACAGCAGTGAACCCGGAGGGCTCGGCCCCCCCAATGGCGCTTCACGCCCGGGGCCTCGCCCAAAAATTCCGAGGGATAGAGCCATCGGGAGCCTAAACTTCCGCATCCGCCGTGAGCTTCGAATGCCTGTACGTATATGTGAATGTGTATGTATGTTGTTACAGGGTAGTTAACTTCGCCAGCGGCCCCCTTTCCCCTGCGGCACGGAGTACGTCAACGATCGCCTTGCCTCCTTCTTTTCTGAGAGGGGTATTGTGCATGAGAAGTCGGCCCCGTATACGCCAGAGCAAAACGGAGCAGCGGAGCGCCTGAACAGGACTTTGCTGGAGCATGTGTGGACCATGCGAGCTGAGTCGGGCATACCTCCGGAGCTCTGGGGAGAGGCAATAGTGACGGCCAACACCTTGCACAACGTGTGTCCTACGAAGGGGACTGTACAGACGCCGTGGGAGCTGTTTACTGGAAAGGCCCCGGACGTTTCTAAGTTACGGGTATTCTTATGATGTGTCGCCGGTGAGTCGCCACACTACCTTGCGTACCTTTTTGTCCATGGTGGCTGGCGCCGATATGGAATTACACCAGTTAGATGTCAAAACGGCGTTTTTGAATGGCGATTTGGAGGAAGAGATTTATGTTAATCAACCGCCCGGTTTTGAAGAGGGAGGCCCGGGGATAGGTTGTCTTCTTCATAAGGCCTTGTATGGTCTTCACCAAGCGTCGCGTGCATGGTATGA
>NW_003307601.1:617507-620117 GCF_000143455.1 Volvox carteri f. nagariensis | reverse complement strand
TCCATGGACAAAAAGGTACGCAAGGTAGTGTGGCGACTCACCGGCGACACATCATAAGAATACCCGTAACTTAGAAACGTCCGGGGCCTTTCCAGTAAACAGCTCCCACGGCGTCTGTACAGTCCCCTTCGTAGGACACACGTTGTGCAAGGCGTTGGCCGTCACTATTGCCTCTCCCCAGAGCTCCGGAGGTATGCCCAACTCAGCTCGCATGGTCCACACATGCTCCAGCAAAGTCCTGTTCAGGCGCTCCGCTGCTCCGTTTTGCTCTGGCGTATACGGGGCCGACTTCTCATGCACAATACCCCTCTCAGAAAAGAAGGAGGCAAGGCGATCGTTGACGTACTCCGTGCCGCAATCAGTTTGGACGCAACGAACCTCTAGACCAGTCTGCCGTTCCCACTTAGTCAAAATCTCACGAACAGCATCGGGGACTTCCCTCTTTGTGCGAACGCAACGAACCTCGGAGTACTTGCTAAAATCGTTGTAGAAGGTAGCGAAGTAGTTGGCTCCACCCAGCGACGTGATCGGCATCTGGCCGCAAACATCCATACGGACAAGATCAAGTACGTGTTCACCCTTGTGCATCGATGAATGATGGGGGCTGCGGGTCATTTTTCCCATAACGCACGGCTCACAGATCTTGCTCCCAAGACGAAGGCTTCTCTTACGGCATATGGACTCCGAATGGGCCAGTTCGTCAAACAACTGCCTATCAAGACAGGTGAGGCTAGGATGCCCCATGCGACGATGCAAGGTGTCTAACCTCTCCTTGAGGAAGCGCCGCGTTGTAAATGCCCTATGCCTCTCGGTCTCTGCTTGCTCAAGCACGATATACATCCTGTTCTCCTCAAACACATCGACAGCGGGGATTCCGTCTATTGCTATATATGAGTGATCGGTGGACAGGATAACCTCTACCACCTTATCCGGGAAGGATCTCTTTAAGGCTTTGACCGAAAACAGGCGGTGTTGCAGGTCCGGAACTACGTGGACAGATACCGACAATTCCGTCCACCCTCGAATAGAGGTGAAGAACACCCTGCCCTCGCCAATGGAGCTAACCGTCCGCCCGTCCGCCACCTCAAAAACAACACCCTCGCCCTCGCACACCGGCGTTAGATCCTCCACGTCCTCAGGAGTGAAGGTCAGGTGATCCTCAGCTCCAGTGTCAAGAAGCCATTCACCGGGTGCCAGTCTCATTCCCCCAAGCGTGTTTATGACTCCAACTAGTCGCCGCCGCACACCCTGGGCCTGCGGCTGCACTTGTGGTTGTTGTTGTCGTTGACGCATGTAAGGCTGGGGAGGTGGTGGAGGAGGAGGGGGCGGCGGCGGCGGTGGTGGCGGTGGATAGGGCTGTCTGAGCTTCGGGCCCTTGGTGACCAAATGGCCCTGTTCCTTGCAGTAGAAACACTTCCTGTTGTCCTTCTTCTTATGTGGCGCCTGCCGCGCGACGTTGTAAGCTCCTTTTACGGGCGACTTCTTGGTCTCCGTCTCTATCTTCTGTTCCTCGACGAGTAGTCGTATCTCCAGCTTCTCTACGTCGTCTACGTCGGTTGCATTCTCTATCACCGTGCGGATCATCGCATACGCGTCAGGTAGACCTCTCAAGACGTGGTCCACCACCTCGTCGTCCGCCAAGCTAAGATCTATTGCCGCAAACTCTAGTCGAAGCGCTTGAAACCTTGCGATGTAGTCGCTGACGGTCTCGTTCGGTTCCATTTTGAAGTGGGTTAAGCTTTGAACTAACAAGCTCTTCGCGTCTGTTGGCCATACTTCGCCGCCAAAGCAAGCCACAGGTCGTACGCCTTCGCGTGACGCGCGTACAGAGGCTTCTCCAGGACGCGGATGAATTCCTTAATATATATTAAAACCCTAAAGCCCAAAGCCCGTTGGTCCTGCTCGTCGGTTACTACGTCGCGCGTAGCCTGCACGGGGCTGATCGCGTTCGCTAAGCCCTTACGTTGAAGGACGCCGATGACGTGCTCCTTCAAGAGGTGAAAGGTGCTAATAGAGAAATAAAAATCTTCCTTGTCTACTTTCATCCTTGCCTAACGCTAAGTCTGCACACAGCAGAAAAAAGGCACCACCGGGCAAACGGATGACCGCACGCTAAAGCGCGGGGCTCATAACCTGTTAGAGATAAGAGTCCTTCAGTGAACACATCACTCGCTCATATCGTTACACAAGGAGAGAGAAAAATAATGAAGACGCAAGCAGTATATAAGCGTACCGTAGCCAATCCTGATTCGATGTCGTATTGGGATAAAAGCAACTAATCAAACTACCGAAGTGTCAAGCCTGAGTGTACCTTAGCACTTTCCAACACTTTATCCGGTATACGGCATATTCGCTGCGGCGGCTGGGGAACTTCCGAATTTGGTCACGAAGACCTACGCACGCTTCGCAGTAACATCTTATCACGCTTATCTCGACGGGGCCTTATGGCAATTCGTTTGAAGCCTCTTTGTTGCCGCGGCTGAACTGAAAACTAAAGCAACTATGTGATGAGTATGAACGAATTCGTAAATGAACCTGCGTCTGCAGCCACCCCGTGCCCGGGTGATATCCTCCCCCCCCCTCCAGCACTGCCACCTGGCTGGGATTTCC
>NW_003307601.1:612371-616431 GCF_000143455.1 Volvox carteri f. nagariensis | reverse complement strand
AGATTGGCGTTTCGACTTCATGCCGTACTTTATTGGAGTGGTTTCCTAAGTGCCGTACGGGGCCCCTGGGCGCCGGTTTCTTTTCCTCCTTACCCCAAAACAAACCCTTAACCCCTTCCCAGCTCCCAGTCCAGCTTTTTTCCCCCCCTTCTGAAAAACCCTTCCTCCCCTCCCCCCGTCCCGTGGTTCGTCTTTCCCCCCGTCCTTACCCGGAATATGGCCCCCCCGTAGCCCGGGACGGGGCTCCGGCTCCGTGCCAAGGAAGCGCCCCCCGCTGCGTGCGTCCATCACCTGCTCCTTCTTGCTGGTGATGTTGTCCAACATGTCGTCTAGGGTTCGAACCTGGGCAAAAGCAGGAGAAGGGGCCCATGTGCGCTTTGTGAATGTGTTTTTTTTACTTCTGACGAGAGCCCCGCGATACGGGAAACCGGCCGGCGAAGGTGCTCGAGTACCCCTAGGTGAGCTATATGAGCATGTGACCATGTGCATGTGTAAATACATATGAACGAGTTTGTTTGAGCGAATGTACTGCGCGAACCACCCACCTTGGATGCGTCCAGTACTGCCCGGTACGACGTGGTGGGCGGTGGAGAGGCACATGCGCGAGTGGCCGCAAACATGACGTCATCGGAGGGCGGATTGTCGTTCTCCAGTGGCAGGCCCTTGGCTCTCCAGGCGGGAAGGCCTCCCTGGAGCACGGCCACCCTGGGTGGGTGGGTGTGTGCGGGTCGGGGCCCCGGGGGTGAGGCGGGGAGGTGTGTGTGTGTGGGGGGGGGTAAGACGAACCACTGGCGAATGGAGCAGATATCAAAGTGTGTGTAGGGGGGGGGAGGTGGCGGCGGCGGTGGCCCTGGTGTATGTACGTAGGTGAGGGCGGACCGGGTAACGGCCGGAGAGGGGGGAAGTCCGAAGTCGGAGGGGTTGACGCCGCGCCGCCGAAGGGGCCGCGGCAAGGGGGTGCGCGAGGGGTTAAACACAAAACACAAAAACGTATAGACAGCTTAACCCACAGGCAGAGATATACGGACAGACAGACAGACAGACAGACAGACAGACAGACAGACAGACATGGCACACATGCATGCAGGGTCGCCAGCGCCTGCCCAGATGGCCCCCCATCATAAGGCCCAGTCAAAGGGGTGCGGGTGGAGGGAGGACGTACTTGTCGTGGCCGAACACTTTGAATGTCCACCAGGCACGTGGAGAGGAAAAGATGCCTAGATGGTCGTACAGTACGACTGTCGTATCGTTGGTGATACCCAGAGCGTCCATAGCTGCCGCGAAGCCCTTCCACCCGGGAAGTGCGCGGGGGAAAAGGGGGGAGAGGCGGGAAGAAGCGATTGAAGCGGGGGTGGAACTGAAACAGGACGGCAATGGGGAACAAAACCGCTACTTCTGGATTGCGGCCGGAATAGAAATGAGCAATACGTGTATACATATATACGGGTATACATGCATACAAACATACATCCTTAATGCATTCATCCATCCATCCATACATACATACATACATACATACATACATACATACATACATACATACATACATACATACATACATACATACATACATACATACATACATCTACACCTACCCACAGAAGGAGGGAGAGCACATAATGCTAAAATCGAAAACTATCAACCGCCTATGTATCAAAACTATCAATGCAAAGGGATCATTCGTACATACAGCTCATTCATCGTACAGCTCTCCCCCCCCCCAATCACCTGCTCCGAAGGCAACATGTGGGGAAGGCCGCGAGCGGTGACGGGATCCGTGGCAATGCCGTCGATGTCGAAGAACCTCGCGCCTGGGATGCGAACGGCTCGATGGTCCGCGTGGTTGTTTCGCTGGTGCACGGGCATGTACCAGCAGGCATCCAGTACGCGCACGGACGGGTCGTTCAGCCTGTCCACGAAGGGGGGGAGGACAGGCGGGAACATGCGTGGTGGTGGTGCCCGTGCTGGGGTTGTGGGTTGGGGAGGGGGAGGGTGGTGGGGGGATTGCAAGTGGGTAGAGAGAGGGAGTGCAGGAAACACTAAAACACTAAAACACTAAAACGCCAAAACGCCAAAACAGCGCCTGGAAGGTAAAGGGGAAAAGGGTTAAGGAGGGGGGAAACACATTGAGCAGGGTTCCTCTCGAAACGTCACCAACCAATGGCAAGTTGCATGATGTGTATGACTGTGTGATCGCGTCGCTCTTCAGCGGCTTCCCAGCCCATCGTACTTCCGTACTCCTTGTACGCATGCTATCGTACAGAAATTTTGTTCTTCAGTGTTGATTGATTATTCCCCGCCCGCCGCCGTACCGCTCGGCCAACCAGTCAACAGTTACAACGGGATGTATGGCCGCCGCTGCCCCTGCCATCGTCGTTTCCGTACGGCACCGTCGTACAAAGGACGGCGAAGGGGATTTAATGAAGTTAAGCCGAGGGGTCTGTAGGGATAAGGAGGATACAGGGGCCGCGGCTTGAGTAGAGGAATGTGCGTGTTGCAATGCAAAGGACCTCTTTTAGTGATAACTTTGGGGATGATATTAGAAAAGATAGGAAAAATCAAAACGCTAATTTTCGGACGAAGGACGACAGGGGAACCCCCGTTCGTCCCCTATGGTTATATTCGGAGCGCCCAAAGATGCTCGCACTCTATTCCATTTCAAATTTATATGGCAAATCGGTATATGGCAAACCTAATAAGCCGAACAATAACGACCAGGAGAAAATGCCAAAGGCCAAATGCTTACACAACAGGCCTGGCGATACTGCTCTGCGCCTAAAGATGGATGGCGAATGGAAGCAAGCTTCACCTATGCCAAGGGAAATCATTAGGATTACGCACGATCTGAGCAGCTGTTGGTTCCCAAGCGATTGGTCCACCGCAATGCGCCGAAAGCCGATAGGCAGAACCTCCATAGCTTCGAAAACAAAATAGATCTGGTTCCCGAAGCCTTCCCTCAATGTGATGACGCAAATCCGAAATGTAGCAGACTACAAGCATTCTCGCAGTCTGCCCTGCAAGTTCTGGCCTCCGACACCGCAAGACGTCTCACCTCAATAAATCCAGACTGATTCCTGATGACTCGTTTCGTCTGGGCAAGACGGCGTTGCAACATCCGTGTTAAGATTCAGTAAGTATGTATGTGTGCTCTTGCACCTGTAGATGCTGCTGTCCCTGACAAGGGCCGGTGACGAGCTTTAGCAATTCCTTCCGATGGCTCCACAGTTAAATCTGAGTTGGGTAAATTCAAAACCTTTGCACCTCGGTCCTTTGTTCCGGAGCCGTCCTGCCACGGGCTCCGGCCAGGGATTGAATTGCATTGCTTAAACGTCATCGCGTGATCCGTACTCACTACTAACTTATTGTGGGGAAGGCCATTGCGTCTGCGACCACACTCCCGCGGTACCCAAACCCTTCAAAGACAACTCCGATCAGCCATTTGGCTGTTAGTGGGAGGGCGGGTGGGCCGCTCGCACGGCAATCGAGTAGAGAGTACGAAAATAACCTAATGCAGTCATCGACAGCAGAAAACGTAAGCCTCCAGCCTCATGCCGACTCTCTTACCTACCATTCATATTTTCTACCTCGTTCCCAAGACTCCGCCGCGTTGCCTCTAGTTCGGCTCGTGCCACAGGTAACTTCGCTCGTCGCTACTTTGCCATTCACCTTCGCCTCCACCCAGCCTCTGCTTCTCCACAGAAGCGGCGACCTCCTTCGCCGTTGTTACGCCTCGTCTATGCGAATCCTCCTCATCCGACTGGGTCTTCTGCCTACCCGGTGCGCGCCCCCTCTCTCCGCGCATCCGTCTCTCCGGTCCTTTCTAACGGTTGCCTACCTTACTGCAGGACTCGCCCCTTGCCTGTCCGTTGCCGGGTAGGCTTTTCTTGCCTTCCCCGGCCCCACTTGGGGCGCCCCTCCTTGGCTCGTCCACTACCTTACTTCCATCCGTTCCTGCCCCTCGGGGGCCCAACCCCTCCGCCCTTTCTGTGGGCCCGATGCCCGCTCTGGACTTATCTCACGCCCCCGGCCTCTCTGATGCTGCCCCCCCCGGTAGGTTTGC
>NW_003307601.1:609628-610797 GCF_000143455.1 Volvox carteri f. nagariensis | reverse complement strand
CGCGCGGAGCTCCACGCATTCTCCCAAATTCGCAGCGCTCAAGTCCTGGAGCGTTATACCGACGCCTCTCGGCCCACTCGTGTCCCTCGCGGCTCCGGTCCCAGATCCTAGCTTCCGCCTCCTGCTGGTGCTGCCCCTCTTGGCCCTGGCGCTCGCATCGTGGCTCGTCTTCCTCCCCTCTCCCCACCACATCGACGGGCGGGTGGGCGGGTTCTGACTTGCGCTTGCTTGCATGGTTGACTGGCGAACTTGCGTTGTCTGGATTCAGCGCTTTGTTCCCAGCTAAACTTTGTAACGAACTACCGTATCAGTCCCTGTCCTCTGGCCCATTCTGGTCTGCGCCTTCCCGCGCCGCACTTGCCGTACTGCACTACAGGACGAGCACTTAATCAACATGCATTGCTTAAACGTCATCGCGTGATCCGTACTCACTACTAACTTATTGTGGGGAAGGCCATTGCGTCTGCGACCACACTCCCGGGGTACCCAAACCCTTCAAAGACAACTCCGATCAGCCCCAACACACACCGCGGAGCGGTCTCTCCCCCACACACATACTTCCCAGGTGCTGACCCTAGGTCCTCCCGTCCCCCAGCTCTTCCGTTCCTTGCCCCTACCATAGCACAAACACAGCCTGTACCCGGTATCGGGGTGTCATAGGGCCCCTTTTTGCGGCGTTGGGCACTTGTGGTCCAGGGATGAAGAGCTCCCTGTGGGCCAGGGTCATCTGCGCTCTGATGGGCAGCGTCCTTAGGATAGCCACCCATGCGCGTGGCCAGACCGGGAGGATCAATACACAATCGGGCCGCTCCTCCGCCACCTTGCGCAGCACTCTTGCCACGGCACTGAACGGGGGGTTAATGTACAGCAGGGGCCGAACAGTTTCCCCTCCTTCCAGGCGTCCCCACCTTGGAGAACCCCAATCCTGGGCGAAAGCGTCTACTCCTTTGACTCCCGGGCACCAGTTGGCCGCAAAGAAACTACCTGGCACCTTCGTGGTGTGCGCGTCCGCGAAAACGTCCAGAGACGGGCTGCGGCCGTGAACGCAGGGGTGCTCCCACAGCTTTGCGTAGACGGTCGGGTTCAGCATCCACTGTGATCCATCTTCGTATTTGCTGAGCGCGTCTGCCTGCTGTTGCTGCTCCCGGCTGCGTGNGTACCACACCACT
>NW_003307601.1:606552-609310 GCF_000143455.1 Volvox carteri f. nagariensis | reverse complement strand
TGCAGTACCGCTCTTGTCGTCCGTGGTGTACAACCAATCTTCCGGTAAGAGGTAGCTAGGGACTTCTGCCAGTCGTTCATACTTCACAGGCCGGTACCTCAAGAAACAGTTAATGTACATTCGGGTTAATACAGAGGCGCAGCTTTCCGTCTTTTTCCACCACCCGCAAGCCATTGACGACCGTGGGGGGAGGCTCGTCGGCTGGCCATTCCCGTATCACTCCTCGGTCCAGGGCCTTTCTCAATTCGGCTGTAACAAACTCATGGTGCTGAGTCGCGCTGCGATGGTTAGGAAACTGCACGGCCCGCGGCCGGTCACCCGCCATCATAAAGTCTATGTCGCAATCCGGCGCCGCGACCCGCAGCATTTCACGCACTATAGCTAGCTTGCGTCCCCGCTCCGGGGCTAGTTCTTGCCCTGGGTAGTCGCACGACACCCACTCCAGCTGGATCCCGCCCCGCAGGTATTCTAGCCACTGTTTCTGTTTGTCCGTGAGGGGCCGGCCTTCGTTAGCTGCCTGAAAGAACGCTCGCCACACTGCAACATGTAGTCGTAACCTTCCGGGTTGGAAGTCTTCGGGGTCCGGGAGCAAACGGACGACCTCTTCGAGAAACTCCTGTTCATCCCGCGGATCTACCGCGTCCTGCTGACCCAGCCGCTGTAACCTCTGCCAGGCTTCCTGTAGCAGCTGGAGTACTTCCCTGCCCGCGGCGTTGTGGGCACTCCCTTCCCGGGCCGGTGCTAGTCCTACGCCTCTGGATTCCCACCCTGTCGGCTGGTCACTCACCCACTGGTCGTCTTCGCAAGGGTCATCTTCCAACGACACCAACTCGGTCGGATCCCTTCCGTCGCCATCCTGAGTGTCTGCCGGGTAACCCACGTCAGGTTTCCTGTCATCGTCCCTTGCCGTTCCCTGCGTGCTCTCAGTCGACCTGGTTAGCAAAGGCCTCTGGGCTTGGGTCTCCTTGCGCATCGCTTCATTGCGGCTAACCAGGGCGTCCACCAGCTGCGTCACTTGCTCTGCCTCCGTTGCCGGGTGTTTAAACCGGCAGGGCTGCCCCGTCTGCGCCCGGGCACAGCGCCCGTTCCACGCGTGGCTAATGCAGAGTTTGCTGCCATCTACGTTGCCTCGGTACGCAATCTCCGAGATTGACCCAGCGCCCACTCCCTGGAATCCCCGTCGGTCTAGCTCCTGATTTACCGCTGCCACCACGCTAGCAGGTGGACTCAGGCGCTGCACTCCGCGGCCCCCGGCGTGAGGCGCTCCCAGCCCCGCGTCCCGAGGGGGGGCCTGAAAGCCCCCACCCACTTGTCCCCAACCCGCGGTCCTCTGCTCTGGGCGGCCGGGGCCCCCCGGTGNCCGCCCTTCCCCTGCTGCGCCGGGGCCCCACAACAGCCTGCGGTCGCCACCGTCCCCTCCCCCGTGCTTCAGGATATTCTCCGCCATCTTGTCATGACCATCGTGGATTTTCTGGGCCGCGCGCATCAACAGGATCACGGCCGGCCAGGCGCGCTCCTTCATCTCCAGAAACGTCGGCGTGCTCACGTTCACGGCCTGTAGTGCGCCCTCCAACCAGTGCAGCCGTGCATCACGAGCCCGCAACTTCAATGTCGCCAGACTCGTCTCCACCCAGCCCCACTGTACCAGGTGTCCCGTTACCTGCCCTACAAAGCGCTCCTTCGAGGCCTGCTTGGCCTGCTGACCTATAAACTTTAGCACTCCGCGACGATGCGGCTCTATTGCACCACTAAAGCACGCACGCAGCTCCGTGACCAGCCCTGGGCCCACATTGGCCAAAGCGTCTACAACCGCCTCTTCCGCCTGCTCCAGCATCGCCGATACCGCGGATTTCACCACCCGCAGCCCGCATGGGCCTTCCGTCATTGCCCCAGCCTGGGTCATGACGGTCGCCCACCGCTGGGTGTTGGGGACGCGGTCCGACTCCCCGAGATTCAGCGCCTTCCGAGCGGCCCTAAGTGCCTCCTTACGGCGGCGGTGAGCCTCCTGGACGTCCTTTTCTGTGACGACACTGTAAACTGCGAGCTGCCCCTCCGGGCCAGCAGCGGCCACCTGGTGCATTGTTCCTGCCCCCGCGTTGCTGGGCTGCTTTCCTCGAGGCCCCACGTTCGGCCCCTCGTCCAACTGCTGCTGCTCCCCCTCTCCCTCTTCCTGGAGTTCTTCGCGCAGCAGTTGCTTCCAGCCTTCCATGCCGTACCGCCTGATATACCGCGCCACGATCCGCCTCTCTTCACGCTCCGGGTCTCCCTGGCCCTGTCTTGAGTCCCGTGGTACTTCTTCCCCGGCAAATTCAGTCCGCGCCTCCGACGGCGGCCTCACTCGTACCGGTCCGTGCAACGGTAGCCGCGTCACCGCCACGCGCTTTGGGGATGGGGCCACGACTCCAAGTCCTCGCGTACGGAGCCGCTTACCCTTGCTTCGCCTATTCGCCTTCGCCGATGAAGCCTCTTTGCGGGCGTCGTCGCTGTCTGACGACTCTTCCTGTCCCTCCTCTGAGCCTTCCTTGTCCCTTTCCTGTACGCGGTTCCATTGCGTCGTGAAGGCATTCTCTGGGTCAAGGCTAACGGCCTCAGGCAACCCAACCTGGGTATTCGCTAAGCGAGGGCAACCACCCTTAGTGCTGGCCTTCCAGAAGCGGATCCATGCAGGCGGGTTCAAGGTAATCCAACCCTGCGCGGGAGCATGCCCCTGTGGCGGGCCTGCCGGGTTGCTTGCGACCAAACCTACCGGCCTAAGGCA